>NW_027106621.1:67067-67463 GCF_000696795.3 Halyomorpha halys
TTAACGCCATAATATATAATTACCTTGTAAATAATTGTAAATAGTATTCGAGTTTTATTAGTATTTAATTTAGTTACATTTATTTTTATTTGTATTGTTTTATTTAGATTTAGTTATTTGAAAAGAAAAATGTGTAATTATGTTTGTTTGTAATAATGAGTAATAGAGGCCATTGCTAGGGGTTGAGAATCGTCTCTTAGAGGTTGCTCACCAATGGGTCAACCATCTTAGTTTTTTAGGGCAGTTCCGACTAATTAGTGGCCCTGGTAGCGTCATTTAATAGCTGTACAGCTACAAATAGTCCATGATAACATTTGCAGATACGCCATTTTGCTTGGTACCAAGTACATCTGAGAGAATATTTGCTACTTCCCGCCTCTTAAGAGCAGAACTCAT
>NW_027106621.1:68668-72508 GCF_000696795.3 Halyomorpha halys
CTTCTGATAAATTTGGGGTCAGTCCTATGCTGTTTATTGTTGGTGTGAGTACAATCTTCAAAAATATGTCTAATCGTGAGAATGGACTGACAATACGTTGGAGGTTGCAGTTTTCAGATCAGGTGAGATTGCGTGAGGAGTATATGACTATTCTCAAGCGGGTTAGAGCAACTTCCTCCCTGCGGCTGTTGCGGTAAGATGTTGACCATGGTTTTACTGATCGTTTTATTTATTTTAATTTACTCGGACAGCTTTCATCCCATTTGGCCTGCCATCTTTCTAATATTTGAAATTTAAGGGGTGTACTGAGTTCTGATGGGGTAAGAACGGCGGTGCCTCGGCCAGGGAGCGTGAGTGCCTCTCTGGCAGCTTTGTCTGCGAGCTCGTTACCTACAATGCCAGTGTGGCTTGGAGCCCATATGAAAATAATGGATTGTCTTGTTGTGATAATTTTAGAAGAAAATATTGAATGCTTGCCATTGAGCGTTAATGAATTGAATTGTATCCTTGTTAAGTCTCAACACTGTTTATTTTATCAACAGTCCAACGTTTCGGCCATCTTCAAGGACAATCTTAAATATAAATTTACACCTTACATCCAAATTTAATAATGTTTTGCAGGCTGTTCTGCCCTGGTCATTAATTACAAGTCAAATCACCCTATTTTGTGTTAGTCGATAGTGTAAGTTAATCTAAAATAGTGAAAAAATGAGCTTGATTTGACTTGTAATTAATGACCAGGGCAGAATAGCCTGCATAACGTTTTTAAATTTGGTTGTAAGGTGTAAATTTATATTTAAAATTGTCCTTAAGGATTGCCGAAATGGCCGAAACGTTGGACTATTGATATAATTAAGAGTTTTGAGACTTAACATGGATACCGATTGATTTATTATAATAATAAATACCAGTCTTAAGAAATTGAAAAAATATATATATAAAATGATAATCAATGTTAGTTATTATATTTTTTAATACGATAAAGTAATAAAAACTTCCATTTAGAATATGATCACTATCCTATATTTTTTGTACGATGTTTCGGGCTTACTCCACATTCGTGTAATAATTTAACATTACCAACAATTTGGGATATTATTGAGAAAGAAAAAGGCAAAACACTGAATAATGGCAATAATAAATTTTTCAAGTTGCAGTACATACTAGCTCTAATCGATAAACTCAAAAAAACCTTACATGAATATTGGCCATGGCAATATTAAAATAGGATCATACAATAACAACGCTAACTATCTAACATGTAAGACCAAATGGAAAACCTGATAGCAATATATCGGCTTGATGGTGAAAAAATATATATTGGAGAGACATCCAAAAAATTGTAAACCGGTATTAAACAACATATCACAAATTGAGAAAATGCCAAGAATCTTAACTGTACAGCATGTCCATTAAACAATGAATTTATCTTCACAAATCCCACAATAATAGACATGACAAAAACATAAAGATCTTAGAGTAGTTTGGCGAGTAGGTTGGTCGATATACGACAAGTCACAATCTCACAAGAGGAGATCATAACACAAAAAAGGCAATCCTCAATCCTACGAGGCGCCTGAAAAGAAGATGGCCACGAGACCTTTTAATCTAAAACGTCATTAGAGTGCTACCAATGGGTAGTTTCTCTAAACGTCTGTACCACTCCAGTTTAACTGAGATCAAATTTACTAAATGTATTATAATGTACAGTTGTAAATAAATTTTAAAAAATAATGATAATTTATGGTTGATTATAATGAACATGGTAATTTATAAAAATTGGCTAATTTTAAATTTATGATTAAATTAAGTATATTAATTTAGAATTATGTTACCAATAATTTATGATAATGTAATATATAAAAAGTATATTCACATCGCGGTAAATAATCTGATGGTTTTAATGAAAGCTTAAAACCTTGTTAATTGTTTTGCAGGACGATATATCGCTCGTTATAATATCATACGGTCATTCCTGTTTAGATTATTCTTCCTCTTTCCAAGACAAGTATATAATAAAATAAAATAAATATATCAATTAACATTGAATTATAATGTAGTCGAAATCGAAGGGGCTATTTCGGGAGCAAACGTTGAGATCTTAATCTATAATTAATGGTGCGTGCCTACTGGCCGGTCGCCAACCTCTAAGCATTAAATGGAATCCTTCCATACTGTTTAAAAAATAAGAATATTTACTAATCCAAATAGAGAAGGCTTAATTAATTAATTTTAATCAACAAAGTTTTTGAATATCAGATTATAATATTTCAGAGGCATAATAGATATAATAAAATATGTACGTAGATATATAATATATAATAATCCGTGTTACTGTAGGGTCTTCATTAAAACGGATGCTCCTCAAAGCTACCTAAAAATCAGTTGCCCTTTAACTCACTTGAGAATAATTGCCCAACTACGACTCTCCGGTAAATATGCAATTACTCTAAGTGTCGGTCTACACAAATATACTTTGGACCCACAGAAGCTTTGTCCAGCTTGTGATGGAACGGCCCTGGAGAATTGTTTCCATTTTCTTAGACCAATTGCCCCGCGTACCATGAGAACAGAATCCGATACATGCCGAAGCTAAGCGATATTAGCCGAAATCAGTTGTATGAATTTCTGTCTGTGCCTACAGGATTGGACCTTAAACTATTTTTTATATATGTAACCCAAAACTTTTTGCTTAGTGCTGGACACCTATCGTCCGAATAGGAGGTATAGTTTTTGTTTTTTAATATTATTAAATATTTTTAATTTTTTTTAATCATTTATTCATTTTTATTTAGAACTGTATAACATATATGCAACAAGTAAATTTTCTGTAGGTGAGATAGTGATATGATACAAACATGTGGAGAATCTACCCATTGATAGAACTCCAATAACATTTCTAGAAGAGAAGATATAGAGGCCATCTTCTTTTCAGACACCTAGGAGGATTATTAAGTAGTAAAGGAGATGCCAAGTTAGAAACTATTGGATTTTGGTGGTTGGGAAGTTTTCCATGGAAGGAATGGTATCTGGTTTTGGCCAAATCGGCAAAATATGGGACATTGAGGTCCTGATGGATGAGTTGATTTGTGACAAAGTAAGGAGCGTTAAGGATTTTACGAAGGATTTTGGACTGTAAGGATTGAATTCGGGAGGAATTTGATGGTTTAGTGGAGCCCCAAAGATCAACTCCGTATGTCCAGATAGGCCTTATAATAGTCATATAGATCAATCAGTCTTTGTCAGTCTGTATTGGATTGGCAATTTAGACGGTTTGTCTAGTAAATGTTGTAATAATCGAAATCGACGAGCAGTTTCCAGTCTTTTCAGTCTCGTTCGAGGATTCCATGTCAGTCGTTTGTCGAGATGTAGTCCTAAGTAACGGATCCGTTCGACAGGAATAAGTGGAGTATTATTAATGGATACTATTGGACAAGAGGTCATTGGTTAACGACGAAGGGTAAATGTGATTTGGTGGGATTTATTGGAATTAATTTTAATCCTCCAATTTTGGCACCATTCTTCAAGGGTGGCGATATGGGATTGGAGGGTTTGGGATATAATGTAAGGATCATTGTTCACTGACAATAGACATGTATCATCGGCATACGTGGTGAGGATAGTGATTATTAAATATGAAGTGCCATTTTTGTTTTACTGTTTTATTTTAACCAATATGGATAGCCCAGCTTGGGTATATTGTTTGTTATTAGTTTATATAAACGATCTTTAACTCATCATTATTACTCATAAAATTAGTACAATTAATTATCTATTTCATGTATTTCACAGGCTAACTCTATTTGTACGGGAATTGCCCCATAAACATATAAATAAGTT
>NW_027106621.1:72558-74364 GCF_000696795.3 Halyomorpha halys
TATAAGACTCGTATATTAATTAAGGCTATGTATACAAAATGGCGGTGAGGCACAAATATGCTCTATACCAGTGATTCCCTAAGTGGGCGCTGCAGAGGTCGGTGGGTACAATGATGTCCACAGGTGCATTTAGGGGTGATGATATACAATATATAATAAATACCATATTCATGAGTTTATCATGGAAAAACATTTCACCGCTCGCAAAACATTTAACATGCCTTCTTTTCTGTCACTATATATGGGATATACTGTAAGGAAGAGTAGTGATCGTAAAATATTTCTAATCTCAGCGTTCGATGGAAATGAATGTACTTACTATTTAGATAGGTTTATTGACCGCCACCCTGTCTTCATAAAATTTAATTTTTTTAACGTTTTGAAACATCTGCCTTTTTTTTTATTAACCCCCTCTCCCAAGTTTTGTTGGCTGAGTCATCAATGTTTATTTTGAACTCTATATATTTTTCATTAAAGTAATAAAATATTAGGATGAAATATTTTCTTTATTTTCCTCCGGCTCTTGGACTAATTAATTTTATGTAAAAGTGATGAAAATATTATAGGACTCAATTCCACATCGCATAGTTGATCACACCCTTTACAATACATGAATAATTGAGCAGTTTGTTGACGTACTTGACGCAACATGCCATTCTGTAAACACGATGTTAATAAATAATTTGCAGTCCCGCGGGGTGGTTGAAAGCTGGCCCTATTAAATAGCAACCCCATCGTGCAGCGTTTACGTCGCCATTGTCACACTTAATGGCTGCGACCAAGCCCCCTCACTCTGTTCTGTATGGAATATTATTATCATTCTCAAAGCTATGATGTGGCACACCCTCATAACACAGGATACATATAAGACTCGTATATTAATTAAGGCTATGTATACAAAATGGCGGTGAGGCACAAATATGCTCTATACCAGTGATTCCCTAAGTGGGCGCTGCAGCGATCCAAGGGGACAATGATGTCCACAGGTGCATTTAGGGGTGATGAATAACTAAAAGTTTTCTCGGTCAGCAATATTACTACTGATGAAAATAGAACCGAGGATTACTAAATTGGTAGTAGCACACCAGGTTCATCCTTCTCTTTAAGATGATTTCGAATGTTCTAACTTTTTTGTATTACATTCTATCCTGAATTCAATAAATAGTTTAGTAATTTCTATGTTCAGTGTTTCTAATTGACACCTTTCTTTGCGCTATTTTACGAAGAAGGTAGAAACAATAATACATATATATTTCCTATTAATAGCCATTAAAATGTTTATGAAATTGATTTCCATGGGGCGCGAAGTAATATATTAAGAAATATTACGTTATATATTATTATAGAAATATTCCCCCTAGAAAGGGGACGGTAGGACAACAAAGTTAGGGAACCACTGCTCTATACGGTGGAAAACCTATCCATAGGTTGTTTAAGGTTATGTAAGCAAAATTATGAACGAGCACTCTCAGCTTGTTTAACGTGGTTAGCTACTAAATCATTAAATTGGTTAAGATTAAGTAAACTAAATGAAGGTTTTTGAACATCCCTTTTCTAAATTTTATCCTTTGCAGTTTACTTTATGCTCCTGGGGCTCCAACCAAAATCCTTCCTAAAATACTAAATCATCTTTACTTTATCAAAAATCAAGCCATCCATCAGGACCTCAATGTTTCATATGTTGCCGATTTAGCCAGAACCAGCTATCAATCCTTCTATGATAAACTTCCAAACCCACTTGTTTCTAATTTGGCTTCTCCTTTATTACCTGATAATCCTCTTAGGCGTCTGAAAAGAAAATCGCCT
>NW_027106621.1:75568-76201 GCF_000696795.3 Halyomorpha halys
ATTTTTAAAAAATATAGAATTAAAAAAATCTAACAAACTGTATATGCACGAAATTTATCTTCTTACTTACAAGGTTGTAGAAAATTTAAACAAAATGGCGAATGTTGCGTAAAATGTATGTATTGAAAAGACTAAACAAAAAGTTAAATAAGTGGAGTCGCTGATTGGCTGACAAATTGCTATCGCTATTGGCAACGGTGGCTCCTTTATTGGCTTGAATGCCCAAATGGCGCCTCTGCCCATGCCAACGCATAAATATCCATTATACACGGTTGAATTTTGTCCCAAGCAGTTTGTATGCAAGTTGATACACTCGGTCAGCAAGTATTCGAATTAAAAAAGTTCCTAAATGAGAGTTATTCGAGTTAGTTTTTAAACTTTCTGTTCTGGCCTCGGTGAATTTTCGTTAATTTCTGAGCCTAGTTAACTGTTGGCTCTCTCATTATAACTTCTACCACAAATTCTCCTGTTTTATTCGCTAACTTGTCTTGACTGTATTGTTTTCAGGTTCAGTTATAATTTTAATTATTCATTACTAGATTGTTGCTCTGTTATTTGATGATAACAGGAATCCTCATCCATTCGTATTATGATAAAATATATAATGAAAGGGAGGAAAAAAATATAGGAACC
>NW_027106621.1:76641-81613 GCF_000696795.3 Halyomorpha halys
CATGCCCTTACAACATTACTAATAAATCATATATACTTCAAAACTATTTATAAACTATTTACCTGATAAAACAAACAATGATAGCTTGCAGAATGTAATGAAAAAAGAAATAGTTAGGATTAATAATTACCATTACTTTAAATTAAACTATATTCCAGGACTAACAGATAAAACTAAAATGAAATTTATAGAATATGAACATAATTTGCAGTTTGGATTATAAAATAATAATAAATTAGGAAGTTATCTTGATAATATAAAAGACAAAATTGACTTTATTTATATATTAAATATAAACATCAATTTGATTTCAATAATCCAGAAATATTAGATATAGTTAAGAATAGTAGAAATAGAAAAATAATAGAATCAGTACATATTACAAAAAGGATTGACAAGTTTTTGTGTCTGTTTTATAATTGATTGCTCAATTATAAAACAGATACAAAAACTTTAGGCACACATTATATGGATATTATAAATAAATTAACTTTTTAGTTTTTATGTGGTTTTATATAACCTAGAATTAATTTAGTCATTTTTGTTTGTTATTGTATAAAAAAATTGTTTATAATTATAAAAGAAAATGGTTTTATATAATAAAGAGAAAGAAATGGTTTTTGAAAAATTGTTCAATTTAGTTTAATTGTTCATCTTTGTGGTAATAGAGGTAGGAGATAAGTGTTTATAGAGATTTATCCTATATGTAGTTATCATAATGGAAGATAAACTTCAAAAAGGTAATTATTCTCCTAAATGGATTTGGTGAATGACACAATTCTTCCTTTTTCAACAACAATGATTTATTTCATATAATCAATAACAACGTTTCGGGAAATATCAAACCAAATTCTACAAAAACCCATAACATGCGCTTACAACACTACTAATATATCATATATACTTCAAAACTATTTATAATCTATTTACCTGATTAAAATATCCTATATATAACATATAATTATCTTCTATATTGTCATTATTACTAATATTTAATAATATTATTGTCATTTAATGAATAAAAACTTTTTTACTATTAATAGTCATACATTTTTAGGAGAATAAATACCTTCCTGAAGGTTATCTTACATTATGATAACAACCATACAGACTATAAACACTTATCTCCTACCTCTATTATCAAGAAGATGAACAATTAAACTAAATTTAACAATTTTTCCAAAACACCATATCTTTCTCTTTATTATATAAAACTATTTTCTTTTATAATTATAAACAATTTTTTTTATACAATAACAAACAAAAATGACTAAATTAATTCTAGATTATATAAAACCACATAAAAACTAAAAAGTTAATTTATTTTTAATATCCATATAATGTGCCTAAAGTTTTTGTAACTGTTTTATAATTATTTGCTTTGTCAATGTTTTTTGTAATATGTACTGATTCTATTATTTTTCTATTCCTACTATTCTTAACTATATCTGATATTTCTGTATTACTGAAATCAAATTGATGTTTATATTTAATACTATGTTGTGCCAATGCTGTAGTTTTGATGTTTTTTATATTTTTACAATTGATCTTATGTTGATCAATTCTTGTTTTTAATTTTTTATATGTTTTACCAATGTATAAACCTTCACAATTCTGGCAATTTACTTTATAAACAACATTTAATTTATCTTTAAAGTCAATTTTGTCTTTCATTTTATCCAGATAACTTCCCAATTTATTATTATTATATAATCCAAACTTCAAATTATGTTCATATTCTTTTAATTTTGTCTGTTAATCCTGGAATATAGTTTAATTTAAAGTAATGGTAATTATTAATCCTAACTATTTCTTTTTTCATTACATTCTGTAAGCTATCATTGTTTGTTTTATCATTTTGTATATTTTTATTTTTATCAGGTAAATATTTTTGAAGTATATATGATATATTAGTAGTGTTGACAGTGATATATTATATATATTAGTAGTGTTGACAGTGATATATTATATATATTAGTAGTGTTGACAGTGATATATTATATATATTAGTGATATATTAGTAATTTGATTTTGACCTGCAACCTGAAGATGGGGGATATTTCCTGAAACGTTGTTGCTGACTATATAAAATAAATTATTGCAGTTGAAAAAGGAAGAATTGTGTCATTCACCAAATCCAGTTTAATTCCAGAGACTCTTCCAGTTAAAGATTATTAAGTTTTAATTTTTAAATTAATAAACTAAAATATTCATATTTCTTTGCATTATATAACTTCAATTTTTATTTTATTTCCTTAATTATGTTATTTTACCTACTTATTCAATTACCTATGTACATTTTATTTTCCACTTCTTTCATCACTTTAGTTTCATTAATTCCATTCTGTACAATTATTTACTATATGTCATTCTGTTTATATTTTATTTTCTGTATTCATTGGTTGTTATCTTGTTTTGTTCTCAGCCCTGATGAAGGCTAGATATTCTGGCCGAAACGTTGGCACGATTAAATAAGTTACTTTAACTTATTTGTGTTATATTTTGACCGCCCCCCCCCCAACCATCTTCGCCCCATTTGAGGGGAAAATATTACCTTAATAATATGGCTTTCCAACGCATACCTTTTCCCTGTCATTTTATACCAGGGATGAATTATAAAGAGATGATATAAAAATTAGGCATTGGGTTGGTATTAACGGGTCTGATCATAAAGGCCCAGAAGGAGTGCAGCTCGCTCTAGTTGGTCCGAGGCCAACTAACTGTCAAGATGGAGGCAAGGTATGGCTGCACTATTTTCCTTGTAGCTACCAACTGCTGTCGGAGGAAAATAGCATTACTCATGCTTGTTTTCACCCGCCACATTTATCTCATGTTTGTGTATTCTAAACCATGAATTGGCCTGGTTTACTTTTCTAAAATGTTTTCTGAATGGTGGGGAAGTTTTCTAATAGGAGAAAAATACTGCGATATTTTATGTCTTTATAAAACATGTTGGATGTAATTTATTTTTATCTTTTATTATTCCTGTTATACCTACCTCAAATCAACGTAGTCTTTTTGAAGGAAGCTCCAAAAAACAAAAATGGAATTTGTGTCCAATAGTTCTCGAGATATAAAACTTTTTTAAAAAAGCAAAATTTCTTAAAAATGCACTGAAATATCAGTAGTTAGTTAATTTATTTTGAGAAATCTATATCACAGGAACTATGTGACGTACAGATGTCTATTAGCAATCAAATTAAATCTGGTTTAATATACTATAAAGTAGTTTATGACCTTTATCTCCGTAGGAATAGTAGTTTTCATGATATTTGCTTTATATCAGAAACCATTGGACGTACCACGACGTCTGCCAGCACTCGAATTAAAGTTAGTTAAATTTACTATAAAATAGTTAATGTTTATCTTTGTAAGAGTAGTAGTTTTTATGATATTTGATGAAATAAACTCACAAAATCTTAATTTCTAGTTGTTCCTTTAAAATATTGGATTTTTAAAAAATATATCTCTTTACCCATTAGACGCAAATATGTCTGCCAACACTCAAAATAAAGGAAATTTAACTTACTATAAAGTAGTTTATGACCCTTACTTCGTAGGGGTACTAGTTTCTATGATATTCACATATGAATATAAATTTGGCTGATGAAGATTTGTCCGAACAACTATAAATCAATTTATTTTAGCAAATTTCACGAAAGCTACTATTCCTACGAAATTAAACGTCATAAACTACTTTATAGCTCGTTAAAGTAGTTTCAATTTGAGTGCTAATAGACATCTGTACGTCACATAGTTCCTGAGATATAGATTTCTTAAAATAAATTAACTAACTGCTGATATTTCAGTTCGTCCCATACAACGTTTTTTTATGAAATGTTGCTATTAGAGCTTACATTTTAGCAAATTTACTCTACTTTAAATGATGCTCTTAAAATTAATTTTTTTTTTTTACGTTTTGAAAATGCCTCCATTTTTATGGTATTGCATATTCCATATTCCTCTTGTACTTGCCAGACTCATCAATTTCGACTAATAATTATACCTACTTTTTAATTAAAAAATCAAAAATTAGGGTGAAGTAACTGCCTTTTTTCTCCTCTTGGGCTTTTGTACTACTGTTGTACTTGTACTATGCAGTATTAAATGGGTGGTGTTTTATTTATTAAATTTTTTGTTCAATTTCTAACCATGGTCTAGATGTATTCCTACAGAAATTCCAGTATCATCAATTTTTACATAAATATAATAAACAAACACTTATGTGTTATAAACACATACATATAAAATAATTTAGTTTCTTAAATATATTATTTAAATAATATTGATTGATATTGTTTATGAAGCATTACCACTATGGCGGTTGTATTGTAGAGGGCAGAGTAGAGTAAAGCACTATCTAGGAGCCTGGTAGTGGCTCAGGGTGTTGGCTTAGCTTATGTTCGACATGGCTTCTACTCAAGTAATTACTGTCTCTTCTCCTAATCTCAATTCAAAATAGCTCTCGCTATATTAGTCTATGTATTAAATTTTGTCGTTTGCTGAATAATTTATTTATCTATCTACACTCACTAATATATAAAACTCAAAAGTTTGTCTGTCAAGGGAAAAATCGTTCTGTTTGAAAATAATAATTTTTTCAAAGATTCAAAGAAACAGAGCAGTAATCTTAAAATAAACCGCGTAAGTAAGGACGCTTGCATATCGTCATGACAAACATTATATAGGGTATTATTTTGTATTTTAAAACATTAATAACCTTAATGACATGTTATTTCTGTATTTATTGTCGTTAAATAAAAAAATAAATAAATATATAAAATTAGAAATATGAGTATGGTTGGACGTGTGTTCAAAAAGGAAAGAAAATAG
The DNA here is from genome assembly GCF_000696795.3 of Halyomorpha halys. Taxonomy (NCBI): domain Eukaryota; kingdom Metazoa; phylum Arthropoda; class Insecta; order Hemiptera; family Pentatomidae; genus Halyomorpha; species Halyomorpha halys. The sequence continues at coordinate 81,475 of NW_027106621.1, forward strand.
TTTTCAACTATTTAGATGCCTACGTTTCGCTCAACTTTGGAAGGTATAATTAGGGCTAAAATGATACAAAACGTCGGGTTAAAAACTATGTAAATATATTTGAAAAATTATATAAAAACAACCAATAATAATTTTAATA
>NW_027106621.1:82548-84299 GCF_000696795.3 Halyomorpha halys
AAGTTTTAAAAATTAGAACTATTTTGAACATGTATGACGAATTTTTCTTTTTATTATTAAAAAATACTATTTTATTTATTATTACAAAATTACTATTATTATATTGGAAGAAGATAGTTGACCGAATGAAGTAGATTGGGCGAAGATAGTCCGTGTGGGGGTCAATAAAGGTTTCTAAGATTTGTATCAATCTGACAGCCCTGAAAAATCCCAACAAAGTGGAGCGAAACGTTGGAAAACAATAGTTTTTCCTATTATTTAGGTACCTTCGCCAACCGGACTATCTGTTTCTATTATCATCATTACTACTGTTTTATTTTTGTTTTTCCCAATTAGAAATAAGTTATTTATTTTAATAAACCTATGAATGTCATTGTTAACTATTTTTTCGTTCATCATAAGAATTATTAATTATTTTTTTATATTATTATTTATATATATTTTTATTATTCATCGTTATTATTCACAATTGTTCAATATTTATAGCGTGACTGACTCTCAGTTGGCATCAGAACGTCATTCTTATCAGCCCTGACGAAGCTCTGCAAAGTGGGGGCCAATAACGTTCTTCACCAACGTTGGTTAACAATAAATAGTTTTTGTAACTATTTAAACCCTTTATTGACCGCTACACGGACTATCTTCCTCGTATAGCTGCCATGGAGACGAAGGATTCCAAAATTTCGGTTTGTAGTGCAAATATTTTTTTAAATAATGAAAAATTTTGGAAAGGAGAATTTATAAAAATCACTTAATATTTATGTGATATTATTCGAACCTTTCCGTGGTAGAAAATCGGTGTATAAACTAAAGATTATTTTCAGTTTTTAGTAAACGTTATTTGAACATTCAATCGTGTTCCAAAAAATTCTCTGATTCAAACTTGCTTTGAGAGTGAGTGATATCCTTAATTGTACCGTGAGATTAGAGATCGTATTGGGTTTCCAACGTTATTGTATTTCAATCGGAGCCATAAATTGGTTTAAAATGATAGCTACACTAGCGCTGCCTGGTGACAAATTGAATCATTGAAATAGGACGCTCAGCTAACGAGGGACCTGTATCAGGTTTTATGTTTCAGTCTGTGATCTCAATATGGTTGTGTTGGAACGGAACCTTCTATATGCTTCATGCGCAATTGTCCTGTGTTTTAGGCCTTCATAATTAATTATTTAGATTTCTGTGTCATCTGCTAAGTTAATATAACATAATCTGGATAATTTAGTTTGAATCTTTAGACTTTATAAGTTCAATAAGGTTGGCTGTGTAGAATGGATGAGGGGGCAGTATGAAATGGTTTTGTGGCGCTAGTGGTGGTTCAAAATAGCAACATAAATTAATTATAAATTTTCTTAATAGTATATAAATAATTAATTGTTTAATTATTTATTATTATCACTACCAATTATAAATTATTAAGTTATTTAAACTAATTTATTTTATTTGTATGTTTCTCTGAATGATGGTTGTTATATCTTTTTGTTTTATAGCCCTGATGAAGACCTGAAATTCAGGTTAAAACGTCGGCTCTAATAAATAATTTTTTTTTTTTACAGACCGCACTTCCCAACCATCACCACTTATTAAACTACATTATTATAATCCATAAATTATTATTATTAGTATTACTAATTAAACAATGTAATAATTACTTAATTGTTATTACAAACCAAAACAAAAAAAATAATAACATTACTTAAAAAGAAGCATATAATAAATCTATACAAATGAATTTTTAGGAGCTAAAATTA
>NW_027106621.1:85083-85539 GCF_000696795.3 Halyomorpha halys
ATAATAAATCTATACAAATGAATTTTTAGGAGCTAAAATTAATTTTATTCATTTTTTAATTATTATTTCTTGTTTAATTGTTTATTATTATTACTAATTATAAATTATCATGTTATTTAAATTAATTTATTTTTATGTTTCTCTGAATGATGGTTTCAATTTCTTTTTGTTTTATATCCCTGATATTTTATTTTTTTTTTTTATATATACTGTCAATATGCTGAATATACTGCATATATATATATATGCCTGGGATGTAATAGTAACTTTTTTATAATATATAAAAAAAATTCTAAGACTTTTTGTAAACTCGAATATTTGACACAAAGTTTGGGATAATCCTGTGAGCCTACCAACCTGAAGGTTGACATCCTAGCACAGGCTTCTAATTACAAACCTTTGTTTTGGCCCCTGGGCTGGACAGAGTTTGCTATCATGTCACAAATTTATTCTTGT
>NW_027106621.1:86046-86727 GCF_000696795.3 Halyomorpha halys
CCGTGTCTTTCTTTCTATTTTTTGCTGATACCTCATATCATTAGATGTACAATAAACTTTATTTAAAAAAGGCTTTGTAGTTTTTACAATCATAATCCTGTGAGCCTACCAACCTGAAGGTTGACATCCTAGCACAGGCTTCTAATTACAAACCTTTGTTTTGGCCCCTGGGCTGGACAGAGTTAGCTATCATGTCACAAACTTATTCTTGTTAATTTCTAAACTTTTTTATAAACACAGCTCAACCGAGTGTAAGTTTAGCTACATAAAAAAAAATAAATGAAAAAGTAATCTCATTGTTTCAAATTAATTTCATATTCATAAGAAATCTGAAATTTTTTCCATAAGATAAACAATTAAATTACAAACATATATTTTATGATCTTTAAATTTATATTTTTCACTAATTTGAGTTATCCTTGTATTCGTACTTCCATTATATAATTAATTAATTAAATAACAATTGAGACTTTTCATGGAATAATTAGAATTTATAGGCTTTATGACCCTTAAAGGTTCTAATTTGCTAAAATTTATCTTCAGCTCTAGTATAATTAGTTGATCCTTAATAGCCTAGAAGATTGCTTTATTCACAATTGTTCAATATTTATAGCGTGACTGACTCACAGTTGGCATCAGAACGTCATTCTTATCAGCCCTGACGAAGCTCTGCAAAGTGGG
>NW_027106621.1:87647-89664 GCF_000696795.3 Halyomorpha halys
CATCCTAGCACAGGCTTCTAATTACAAACCTTTGTTTTGGCCCCTGGGCTGGACAGAGTTTGCTATCATGTCACAAATTTATTCTTGTTAATTTCTAAACTTTTTATAAACACAGCTCAACCGAGTGTAAGTTTAGCTACATAAAAAAAAAAAAAATGAAAAAGTAATCTAATTAATTTCATATTCATAAATCTGAAATTCTTTCCATAAGATAAACAATTAAATTACAAACATATATTTTATGATCTTTAAATTTAAATTTTTCACTGATTTGAGTTATCCTTGTATTCGTACTTCCATTATATAATTAATTAATTAAATAACAATTGAGACTTTTCATGTAATAATTAGAATTTATAGGCTTTATGACCCTTAAAGGTTCTAATTTGCTAAAATTTATCTTCGGCTCTAGTATAATTAGTTGATCCTTAATAGCCTAGAAGATTGCTTAACGACCTTTTCATTTCAACAACATTCAAATTATACCATTAAAATTGGAATTTCATGGGATAACGGAATCACTAATTAATCACAAAACAAATTTGGCTATCAATCACTAAATTACTAAGTGCTTTAGCTCTTCCCTGTTAAATGGCAACCCAATATTTTAGGAACTAAACAGTTTGATATATATTTATTCGTAATTATTATATTTCCTATTTAAATAATTAATTAATTTATATATAATCTTTTCACTGGTTATATTTTTTTAAATGAAATAAATTTTATCCAATATGTGTATCAAAACAATATATATTTCTTTATAGTACAAGAGCCGGGAAGAAAAAAAACGCAGTTATCTCACCCCAATTTTTGATTACTTTAATGAAAACTAATTATAATTACTAGTCAAAACTGATGAGTCTGACAAGTATAGGAAGAGGAAATAAAAAATGGTGGCTGTTTCAAAACCTTAAAAAACCATTAATTTTTCATTCGGAGCTCTGTAACTTAAAAACTACCAACAACACTAGAAAATCTAAGCGAACATTATTTAAAGGAGAGTAAATTTGCTGAAATATTAGCCCTAATAGAGCTATTTACATCCAATAGTTCTCGAGATATAGAGATAGATTTTTTTAAAAATGTTCTGAAATATCAGTAGTTAGTTAATTTATTTTGTGAAACCTATTATTTTCTAAAATAAATTGATTTATAGTTCGGACAATAAGTTTGTTTTATGAAAAACTTTATTTCAGAAACCATTGGATGTTCAGATGTCTGCCAGCGCTCAAATTAAAGCTAGTTAAATTTACTATAAAATAGTATAACGTTTTTCTTTGTAGGATTAGTAGTTTTTATGATATTTGACAAAATAAACTCACAAAATGTTACTTTCAAGTTGTTCGTATAAAATTATGGATTTTTGAAAAATATATCTCTAGACTCATAAGATGCACATATGTCTACCAATTCTCAAATAAAGGAAATTTAACTTACTATAAAGTAGTTTATGACACTTATCTTCTTAGGGGTAGTAGTTTTTATGAGATTGACATATAAATATAAATTTGGCAAATAAAAATTTGTCCGAAAAACTATAAATCAATATATTTTAGCACATTATATGAAAACTACTACTCCTATGAAAATAAACGTAATAAACTACTTTGTAACTCATTAAGCTAGCTTTAATTTGAGTGCTAATAGACATCTTTACGTCTTATAGTTCCTGAGATATAGATGTCTCAAAATAAATTAACTAACTATTAGAGTACGTTCCATATAACATTTTTATGAAATGTTGGTTTTTAAAAAGCTTTATCTCGAGAACTATTGAACATAAATAGCTCTCTTAGGGCTTACAACAGTTTTCTCCTTGAAAATGGCCTGAGGGCCGAAACGTTGGAGGGTTTTTGAAAACAAAAGTTGAGAGTATGTTGTATCAAAATTGTGTGTTAATAATGAAATAAACCACTCTCAAACGATCATTATTATAAATCATTAATAAAAGAAAAAATAATTATAAAATTATAAATTGATTTCATGCCACGAGATGAAACTGCAGTTGAGGGGG
>NW_027106621.1:91479-93377 GCF_000696795.3 Halyomorpha halys
CATATATTGTATATGCGAATATAGGATGTCACTACAATTATTTGAGGGTGGATATAAAATTTCTTAATTGACCAATTACGTCTGTTGATCCCATATTTCTATTTATAATAATGTCCTAATTTTCCCATAGGTATAATTCTGAGGTTTGAAATTTAACTCTTTGGATATAAGTCCGAAGATTCTCCTGTATTTATTAGTTCAACTTAATTAGACTGTCTCCTCCAGTTTCCTTTTTAATTGGTTTCAAATACGAATTTTTTCTTGCTCCTTTAGTAATACGTTCTTACGTACATTCCCTCTAGAGGGAAAAATTCCCTGTTGAGTGTTTAAAAGGTTTGTACAGTCTGGTCAAGAAGTAATTGTTCCCGCCTTTTTTGAGGGAGTTGAGGTAAACAATTATCCTTTCTTTGATTTATATATATATTCATTATAATTGCTTTATTTATAATATATACAATTTATTTGTTAAATATAGACTTCAAATATTTTTATGTAATAATAATCTTTCCAACCCAAAAATAATTTTCCCTGCGCATATTCTACCTGGCAAGAGGAAAGTCTTTCACTGAGGCTCTCAGTTCAGGTAACAGTACAAATTATCCGGTTTGCTATTCCTTATTATTTTAATGCCAGGAGAGAACATTGTATAACAACCATAATAGGAAAAATTACCTTAAAACCTCCAGAGAGCAATGGTTTTCTCGCCATTTGGATTATTCATGAATGTTTCCCGCCTCTGTTTATTATTCAACAAGATCGATTAACCGCCCCGATGGAAATGTATTGTCAGATTCAAAATCTGATAAGTTTATGGAATCAAGAATGGCTATGAATATGTATTGCTTACACCCTGTTCGGCTCATGTAGTTAAACAGACTATTCCAAGAATCAGATCACTGCTTTGATTTTGACATGTATTTAGAATTCATAATGCATGTTATGCTTAAATGGGTGACTTCTTTTTAATTACCTTTAATTTGCAATATTTTCATGGTTGGTATGGATATATATTACAAGAGCCGGGTAGAAAAAATGTCAGTTATTTCACTCCGATTTTTTAATTACTTTAATGAAAACTATGTATAATTACTAGTCAAAATTGATGAGTCTGCCAAGTATAGGTAGTGGGAATAAAAAATGGCGGCTGTTTAAAAACCTTTAAAAAAAAATAATTAAGAAGTTAAATTTCCATCTGTCAACCAAAAAAAATTGAAATGTTAAAAAGGAAATGTTGTATAAATCGTACAATTAAATTAAATTATTATTTAAAAGCTATTACAAAAAAGTAATATGGAATAAAAAAGCCTTACATATGCCCACAGGATTTAAAAAAATATATATAATTTATTATTGTTTAAATTAAACAAATTTTATCCAGTTAAGTCTCATAACAATCAATATAACCTGAACGTCAATTTCTACTATTACAGCACTTACTAGACAAAGGGTCTAAATTTCCAACACATTACAAAAGACTGATCTACATGACTGTAATAAGGCCTATCTGGACATATGGAGTTGAGCATTAGAGCTACAGTAAACCTTCGAATTCCTCTCGTCTCCAATCCTTACAATCCGGAATCCTTCGTAAAATCCTCAATGCTCCCTCCTTGGTCACAAATAAAAACCGATCTGGCCCGAACCAGATATCACTCCTTCCATTATAAACTCTATAACCATTCAAATCCCCAAGTTTCTAATCTTGCATCCTCTTCCATTCCTGACAATACTCAGAGGTGCCAGAAAAGGCCATGAGACCTACTAATGTAAAATATCATTTATGTGCTACCAATGGGTATTTTCTCTACACGCCTGTAACACTCCCTATTAACTGAACTAAGATCAAATTTACAGAATGTATTAATAATATAATAAAAAGTTTAATTCAGTGTAAAATT
>NW_027106621.1:94269-96107 GCF_000696795.3 Halyomorpha halys
ATATAATAAACAATCTTTTTTTCCCCTACAGTTTCCTTTTACAATCTATTTCGGTCTGTACAACAAATACAAATGTTTCAATTCATTCCTATTTTTCTTTCTCATTTCTGCTCCTCCAATTTCACCATTTTTCGATTCACCCGATCAACAAATTCGCTCTCCGTAATTCACCCTCCTTGATCCTCTTCAGTGACTCGCTAAACAAATTCAATATTTGACGGCAATGTGAGATCAGACCATCATTCATAGTCACAGCAGTAGATCAGTTTACCAAAAACAAACCAATAGATACGTTTTACGAGAATAAGACTTATAAATATTAATAAAATAAAATAATTTAATGAATAAATACGTTAAAACACACAAAGAATCAATCTCCCCACTTTGCAGGGGTGTCAGAGCTGTCTGAAGGTTGTACAAAGCACAACTAGAGTTGTACCTCTGTCGTTAGTTGTGCTTTGTACAACCTTCCGACAGCCCTAACGAAACCCTGCAAAGTGGGGCAAAACGTTGGCGAACAATAATTGAAAAATCTTAAAAAAATTTCCTAAATTTTAAAATGCTTTTAATTATTTATTATCATACTGGAAGATTATTGATTGACCGTGTGTATAGATGAAAGGAATATGGTCCGGATGCGGTAAAAAAAAACTCAAATAGCAGAATTATACTATTTTATTGAGCCAACGTTTCGCCCCACGTTGCAGGGCATCGTCAGGGCTAAAAAAGATACAAATAACTATGTGTTTGAATCTTTTTTAGCCCTGACGAAGCCCTGCAACGTTGGCTCAATAAAATAGTATAATTCTACTATTTGAGTTTTTTTGACCGCACCCGGACCATATTCCTTTCATTTATTTATTATCATATTTTTATATCTCTTTCTTGTATTATTTTTCTCTTTTTATCGCCGCTTTTTCAATTTCAGGCGCTTTTTAAATATTGCTGGATTAAACTTTCTTAAGAACCATCGCTGCCTACGGGTCATGTCTTAGTGGGGCTGGTCCGGCCGGAATGGATTGTCTTTTTTTGTGTGTTATGATCTCCTTTTCTGAGATTGTGACATGTCGTACATCGACCAACGTTGTCGCTACAATAGTCTGTTCCGCTCTTCATATGCCGGTGTACTTTTTCTTAAGGTGTGGAAGTCAAACCAGTCGAATCCTCTTGATCTCATTTTGGGTGTCTCAATGAAGAATTGATTTCCTTTCCTTTTCTTACGTCGGCCCAAGACTCCCGTTGGAGTCCTACACTGAGAATTGATTTCATATTATTATTGATTTATTATAGTTTAAATGGTATTACATTTGATCTATAATCATTCTCTTCTGGTACGCTATATCCTGTCCTAAATTTAAAACATATTTATTGAAATTTTCGGGGGTGACGGTAGCAGTGTAGTAACGCGCCTGTCTTTCCAACCCATAGATTGCGAGTTCGAGCCCGGCCCTACCCGGGATTTTTTCAAGCATATAATTACGCAATACTCACTCACAATCTCCCCCCGGGCATTTGTGAGGCCCGTCAGCCAATGGGTGGCACTCACAAAAATAGGCATGGAAGTGACGGACCCCCCTATGAAAACGACGTCAGGAAACGCGCGATGTATTTCTTAAATACATCTGGTAAGACCTTGGATAACCAAGGTCTGTCGTGCCAATGAAAAAAAAAATTAAATTTATAACTGTACATTCAGTAAATTTGATCTCAGTTATAATGGAATGAAACAGATGTGTAGAGAACTGCCCACTTGTAGCATTCTAATGACGTTTTTACATTAGCAGGTCTCGTGGCCATCTTCTTCTAGGCGCCTCGGAGGATTATCAGGAATGGAAGAG
>NW_027106621.1:97452-99298 GCF_000696795.3 Halyomorpha halys
AAAGATATTCTCGTCTGGACTCAAACCCTACTCGTTATCACGATCTGGAACTCTTGGCCCATTTTTTTTTTTTTACAGTGGTTGAAAAATGAAACGATAGATGTCATGCTCCAGTAGGGCTCCTATTTGTCACTGGAGGACTCTTCCATCCGCCAATTAGTGTGGTCCAATACTTCATGTCTATCTGCTCCTGCAAACTGATATCGCATTCCTCCCACTCAGGGCTTAGAAATGATTGGTTTAGAGACTTCTAAAATATGTTTTGTTCTAATGGTTTATAGCTTCATTTACATTATATATTTTATAATATAATAATATAGGCTTAGTTTATATAGCTTAGCTTAATCCGAAGGTTCAATGCCGATACCCCCAATCGTTCTCTACTTACGTCCGTCCAAACCCATATCTGCAAGATCAGTTTTGATGTAATCCTCCAACCTACACTTTAGTCTACCTCTAAAATGTTTACTTTTTTTTAATAGTTTATTTATTGTTATTTATTACTGTATACACATATATACAACAAGTAAATTTGCTGTAGGTGACATAGTGACATGAAAAAACATGTGGAGAATCTACTCACTGATAGAACTCCAATAACATTCCTAGAGGAGAAGATCTCAAGGCCATCTTCTTTTCAGACGCCTAGGAGGATTATTAGGTAGTAAAGGAGAAGCCAGGTTAGAAACAAGTGGATTTGGGTGGTTGGGAAGTTTGTTATGGAAGGAACGGTATCTGGTTCTGGCCAAATCGGCAACATATGGAAGATAGAGGTCCTGATGGACTTGATTTGTGACAAAGTAATTTGATGGTTTAGTGGAGCCCCAAAGCTCAACTCCGTATGTCCAGATAGGCCTTATAATAATCATGTAGATCAGTCTTTTGTAATGAATTGGCAATTTAGACCGTTTGTCTAGTAAATGTTAACTGACGAGCAGTTTCCTGTATGAGGATTCCATGTCAGTCGTTTGTCGAGATGTAGTCCTAAGTAACGGATCTGTTCGACAGGAATAAATGGGATATTATTAAAGGATACTGTAGGGCAAGAGGTCATGGGTTAACGTCGTAGGGTAAATGTGATTTGGTGGGATTTATTGGAATTTATTTTAATCCGCCAGTTTTGGCACCATTCTTCAAGGGTGGTGATGTGGGATTGGAGGGTTTAGGATACAATGTAAGGATCATTGTTCACTGACAATAGACATGTGTCATCGGCATACGTCGTGAGGATAGTGTTAGGATGGGTTGGGATGTCAGCTGTGTTAACTGTATAAAGGATATGACCAAGGATACTACCCTGAGGTACACCAGCAGACTGACGGAATAGGGATGAATAAGCACCGTTGTAATTTACTTGGAGTGATAAGAACGGATAAATGTTCAATTTAAAAAAATTATATTTCCTCTGCTATATCTCCTCTGAACTTGGCATATAACATGGATTTCAAATTAGGGTGCTTCCATTCTTATATTTAGAACATTTAACATTTTATAACTTATTACATTAAACACAACTTCATGAATTGAATGAAAATTATTTAAATGTTACTGTAGAATATAAAAAGTTCTGAGTTTTCTTTTATACTTATTAAATAAAATTAATTTAGAAATGACTGAATTTTCTTTCCTTACGTTATCCTTTTTTTTTGTTTCTATTTTTATTTATCATTATTTCCTTTGAATATATTTTTATTATCCATTTAGTTTATTAATAATTAAATATAGTCTCGCCCTTTTTCGTTAAAACAATCTTAATTTTACTGGAAGATTATTGATTGACCGTGTGTATAGATGAATGGAATATGGTCCGGGTGCGGTAAAAAAAAAACTCAAATAGTAGAATTAT
>NW_027106621.1:99348-101983 GCF_000696795.3 Halyomorpha halys
ATTTGCTGTAGGTGACACAGTGACATGATACAAACATGTGGAGAATCTACCCACTGATAGAACTCCAATAACATTCCTAGAGAAGATCTCGAGGTCATCTTCTTTTCAGACGCCTTGGAGTATTATTAGGTAATGAAGGAGAAGCCAGGTTAGAAAAAAGTAGATTTGGGTGGTTGAGAAGTTTATTATGGAAGGAACGGTATCTGGTTCTGGCCAAATGGCCAACATATGGAACATTGAGGTCCTGATGGATGACTCGATTTGTGACAAAGTAAGGAGCATTAAGAAGGATTTTGGACTGTAAGGATTGGATTCTGGAGGAATTTGATGGTTTAGTGGAGCCCCAAAGCTCAACTATGTATGTCCAGATAGGTCTTAATATAATCATGTAGATCAGTCTTTTGTAATGGATTGGCAATTTAGACCGTTTATCTAGTAAATTTTGTAATAGTCGGAATCTATGAGCAGTTTCTGGTCTTTTTAGTCTTGTATGAGGATTCCATGTCAGTCGTTAGTCGAGATGTAATTCTAAGTAACGGATCTGTTCGACAGGAATAAGTGGGATATTATTAAAGGATACTGTAGGGCAAGAGATCATACGTCGTAGGGTAAATGTGATTTGGTGGGATTTATTGGAATTAATTTTAATCCTCCAGTTTTGGCACCATTATTCAAGGGTGGTGGTGATGTGGGATTAGAGGATTTGGGATACAATGTAGGGATCATGGTTCACTGACAATAGACATGTGTCATCGGCATACGTGGTGAGGATAGTGTTAGGATAGGTTGGGATGTCAGCTGTGAAAACTGTATAAAGGATAGGACAAGGATACTACCCTGAGGTACACCAGCAGACTGACGGAATAGGGATGAATAAGCGCCGTTGTAATTTACTTGAAATAATCTGTCGGAGAGATAAGAACGGATAAAAAAACAAAAACAAAAAAAAAACTACTATTTTCTTTCCTTCAAAATGTAAATACCATTTAGGAATACATTTTTTGGTTTGTTAAAGAGGCTTGTAAGATGTTAAAGATTTTTTAAATGGATAAATATTTTTTTCTTTTCGCATTTTAAAACCGTATAACATGTACACAGTTGAGAGTCCATTATTAGGTCTGCTAAACGGAGAATGACGTCACGTAATTGACCAGCTAAGCTCCACAGCATTTTGTTTGTTGTAGCCTTGATAGGTTAGTTGCTCGTAGTTCATATTGCTTTTGTTTTGAACGTTTTTATACTCTGATAAATAATGGGTAAAAATAATAATACAGTAATAAAAAAACTAGAAATGAAAACAAAGATCAAGTGAGATGGAGGAAAGATAATGTGACAAAGCTATTGGAGAGTTATTATCAAGTTAATATTATAAGGTTACAAAACAAGTTGCCCAGAAGATCCGCTAGGAGCTCCTCTGGACTTGACATATAACATGGACTTGTAATTAGGCTGCTCCCATTCTTATACTTAGAAGATTTAACATGTTAAAACCTATTACATTTTACACAATATCATGAATTCAATTAAAACTATTTAAATTTTAATGTAGAAAGTAAAACGTTCTGAGTTTACTTTTATATTTAGTAAATGAAATCAATTTGGAAATAAGTGAATTTCATTTTGTTTCCTTTAACATCATCCTTTTTTATATTTATTATTAATCCCTTCATATATATTTTTATCATCTATTTAGTTTATTAATAATTAAAAAAATATCCGAATAGTCTCGCCCTCATTCATTAAAACAATCTTAATTTTAGTATCACAGCCCTATATTGATGTATTACAATTTTTTGGCTATTATGTCAATTTAATTATATAGGGAAATAACAGTTTGTAAGATGAAAAAAAAAATGTGAAGAAAGATAGAAAATTTGATATTATGTTATTCCTAAACGAATTTAAGACAGTTAAAATAAACCTATATTTGTCAATTTTCATAATAATTTCTGTCCTTTATAATTTTTGTATATATATAATATTTTACTATCATTAACTTATAAATAGTGTTGTGATAAGGCGATGATAGTAAAATATACAAATTATTATTAAAAGTGATAAATATAGTTTTATTTTGACCGTGTTATATTTACTAGGCCATAATAGCCTGTAAATTTTAATTCAATGTAGGGTTGTGAAACTAAAATTAAGATTGTACTTGATGGTTGGTTAGGCCGAAACGTTGGATGTGTAATTAAAGAAATGTAAGACTATTTTAATAATTTTTATTATTAATTAATTCCTTCTTTAAATTTATAGCTGCTGCATTACGTAGATCGCGCAAAGTTACTTAAAACTCCCTCAGTAAATCCACCGTGCGGTCGGAAGAAGTTGAGCAGACCGCTGGGGGGGCGATGAATATTATATCAAGCTAGAATTACAGTTTAAAATAAACAATGCGGTATTCTCTCCAACATTTTCTCTATCTTACACCGCCCCTCAACTGCGTAACCAACCATAAGGTTCAGAATCCTTCCATTTCCTGGGATAAAGAATATTGGGACAATATATCATATTTTTCATCTGTTTGTATTACATTACGGATACTGTTATTTCTCTATTATTCCCCCCCCCCTTGCTATTGTTTTATATATGAAGAAAAGATGGTTGGAGATGCCAATGTTTCGGTCAGAAT
>NW_027106621.1:102148-105134 GCF_000696795.3 Halyomorpha halys
AATAATTAATAAAGTGACAAATTATTATTATTGTCATATTTTCTAATAATTTCTTTTGCCTAAATTAACTTTATATTTATTACAAAATATTGAACTATATGACTGTTATAAGGCCTATCGGGACATACGGAGTTGAGCTCTGAGGATCAATTATACTATCGAATTCCTCCCGAATCCAATCCTTACAGTCCAAAATCTTTGTCACAAATAAAAACCCATCTGGCCCGAACCAGATATCACTCCTTCCATTATAAACTCCCTAACCACCTAAACTAACTCGTTTCTAACCTGGCTTCTCCTTCACTACCTAATAATCCTCCTAGACGTGTGAAAAGAAGATGGCCTCGAGATCTTCTCCTCTAGAAATGTTTTTGGAGTCCTATCAATCGGTAGATTCTCCACATGTTTGTATTATGTCATTATATTACTAACAGCAAATTTACTTGTTGTATATATATGTATACAGTTGTCAATAACAATAAATATATTATTAAAAAAAGAATTATAAGTAAATTTACTTACTTTGTCACAAATCAAATCATCCAGCAGGATATTGATCCCATATGTTGCCGATTTGGCCAGAACCAGATACCAATCTTTCCATGATAAACTTCCCAACCACCCGAACCACCTTGCTTCTCTTTCATTACCTAATAATTCGCCAAGGCGTCTGACAAGAAGATGGCCTCGAGATCTTCTCCTCTAAAAATGTTTTTGGAGTTCTATCCATGGTTAAATTCTCCACACGTTTTTATTATGTCATTATATAAATTTACTTGATGTATATATATTTATACAGTTGTAAATAGCAATAAATAAATTATTCATATTTCTTTGTTTGTTTGCTTTATATACTTCCATATTTGTATTTACTTTAATGATTCTTTATATATTTTTGTATTCATTGGTTGTTATCTTGTTCTTTGTCCTTAGCCCTGATGAAGGCCGGAAATTCTAACTGAAACGTTGGCATTAATAAATAAGTTTTTTCAAGTCATTTGTGTTACTCTCTGACCGCACCCCCAACCATCTTCTCCTCATATGTATTATCCAGGTTTATCTATATTCTCATCATTATCTAACATTTTTTATATTATCTGATATTGTAAAGGGCTTTTCTTCAATTAGGGCACCCTCTGGATATAATAAGCACCCCTTGACCCAGTAAGTCCTGACAACCCTTTATCAGAGAAGTTCCTCCGGTTTTGTTCTTAATCAGCTTCTAGAAGATCGGATTGAGAAGTTAAGTCGCCAATTGAAAAATCCCCTCGGCCTCATTGAAATCTAATTTAACTTTGCCCCGACGGATCTAGAGATCGGGGATCGAGGTTCCCTGAGGCTTTTGTTAATCATCCGCTTAGGATCTATCCCTTAAATTAATCTTACGGTTGATTTAGTTTTCATTAAAGTCCTCCAATGTTCTTATTGTTTCATATTGCTACATCCTAAGAATTTTATGATAATCTAGAAAAATGGTTAGTCTACATTGTGACAGTATACCTATTGTCTTTCAATTGGAAAATGGCCATTACTGTTACCAATCAACATTACTATAGATTACTTGAAATAGAATATTTTTTTTATTTATACCAGATCGGCCTGGTGGGCTTTTCATGGTTAATGTAAGAGGTAATTTTTTTTTTAACAATTGGTTAGAATGGTGCCAAAATTAGAAGATTACAATAAATTCTAATAAATCCCACCAAATCACATTTACCCTTCGTCGTAAACCCATGACTTCTTGCCCCACAGTATCCTTTAATAATACCCCACTTATGGCTGTCGAACAGATCCGTTACTTAGAAATACATCTGGACAACGGACTGACTTGGAATCCTCATAAACATCCAATCCATTACAAAAGACTGATCTACATGACTATTGTAAGGCCTATCTGGACATACGGAGTTGAGCTTTGTGGCTCAACTAAACCATCTAATTCCTCTCGAATACAAACCCTACAGTCCAAAATACTACGCAAAATCCTTAATGCTCCTTACTTCGTCACGAATCAAGCCATCCATCATGACCTCAATGGCTCATTTGTTGCCGATTTGGCCAGAACCAGATACCAATTTTTCCATGTTAAACTTCCCAACCACCCAAATCCACTTATTTCTCGCCTCGCTTCTACTTCATTACCTAATAATCCTCCTAGGCGTCTGAAAAGAAGATGGTCTCGAGATTTTCTCCTCTAGAAATTTTATTGGAGTTCTGTCAATGGGTAGATTCTCTACATGTTTGTATCATATCATAATATCACCTACAGCAAATTTGCTTGTTGTATATACTTTTATACAGTTTTAAATAGCAATAAATAAATTATTAAAAAAAAATTGATTATGGGGAGGTATACTCCCCTATGAGACTATAGTATCACACAAAAGACACCCCTACCCTATTTACGACGTTATAGTTATAGAAAACAGTGACGTTTCTGGATTTAACAAAATAAATAATTCACTTTAAATAGAAAAAAAAGTTAATTTAAGAAAATGATGAAGAGAAAAAAAAAATTAAAATAAAATAAAGTTTTAGAGTTGCAATTACAGAACTGATAGATATAGAACTTATAACAGGATGTCCTGCAGCAGCCTGGGCTTCATTTATTGAAATAGAAAGTTTTCAAGTTTAGAGAAATCAAATCGACTACATAGGGAATTAATTGTTTCTCACCTAATCGCATTTGGAGTCGATAAAATTCAAATTTTACTACCAAGATATAAGTTGTTTAAGTAAGATAAGCACATGTTGCGGCTAACCTGACAGTAACTTTACTGTCGCTTCATGTCCTATCGCCTGTCACGTCGTAAATAGAGCGGTTAAAATTAGTTTTCTTATATTATTTTATTTTTGCATTACAATAAATGTTTTTCTATTATTTTATTTTTGCATTACAATAAATGTTTTTCTATTATTGATTTTTTTTTTCCTTTTTCAGGTAATTGATCTTGTTTCCTGATGAGTCGATAATTTTATAATTATT
>NW_027106621.1:106077-110063 GCF_000696795.3 Halyomorpha halys
ATTTTTCCTTAGATATTTTGCACCTGTTTGATAAATTATAAAATTATTGTATGGTTTTAAAGGTAGAGTATAGGATAAGAGTTGATGAGTGAGTAAAATGAAGTGCTCTAACCTCACTGGCCTGGTTTCGAGCTGTGGTTTGGTTGATAATTTTGTATTCTCTTACTGTAGCAGTGATTCAACCCTGTGGGCTTGGCAGTCTGGGGCCCACTTAGCTTCTATAAAGTGGAGCAGATGATGGTTGGGGGTGCGGTCAAAATATAACACAATAAGTTGAAGTAACTTGTTTAATCGTGCCAACGTTTCGGCCAAAATTTCTAGCCTTTATCAGGCCTAAGAACAGAACAAGATAACCACCAATGAATACAGAAAAAAATAAAATAAATAAACAGAATGACATAAACTAACTAATTATACAGAGTGTAATTAATAAAATTAAAGTGATGAAAGAAGTTGAAAATAAAATGTATACATACGCCATTTAAAAAGTTGGTAAAATAACATAATTAAGGAAATAAAATAAAAGTTTGAAGTTATATAATGCAAAGAAATATGAATATTTTAGTTTATTAATAATTTAAAAATTAGAATTATGCAAATATATCTCATTTGTTACAGATATTTTCTTTTTTCTTTTCATAATTTTAATTTTTAAATTATTAATTCCATTACAAACTCCCTAACCACCCAAACACACTAGTTTCTAGCCTTGTTTCCTCTTCTATTCCTGACAATCCTCTGAGGCGCCTGAAAAGAAGATGGCCACGAGACCTGCTAATGTAAAACGTCATTGGAGTGCTACTTATTTTGTTACTAATAAAACCATCCACAAAGACCAAAATGTTTCTTATGTAACCGATCTAGCCCGAACCCGATATGAATCCTTCCATTATAATATCCCTAACCACCAAATTCCACTAGTTTCTAACCTAACTTCCTCTTTAATTCCTGAACAATCCTCCAAGGCGCCTGAAAAGAAGATGCCCTCGTAATTTTTTAATGTAGATATGCCATTGGAGTGCTACCAATGGGTAGTTTCTACACGCCTGCAACATTCCAAATTAACTGAGATCAAATTTACTAAATGTATTATAATGTACAGTTATAATGTAGCAATAAATGAATAATTAAAAAAAAAAAAAACTTTATATTTATTACAAAATACTGATCTACATGATTGTAAAAAAAAAAAAAGAAGTTATTAATAAACTAAAATATTCGTATTCCTTTGCATTATATAACTTCAAAATTTTTATTTTATTTCCTTAATTTTGTTATTAGACCAAGTTTTTCAGTTGCCTATGTATACATTTTATTTTCCACTTCTTTCAGCATTTTACTTTTATTGATTACATTCTGTACAATAATTTACTTATATCTTTCTGTTTAGATTTTCTGTATTCATTGGTTGTTATCTTGTTCTGTTCTTAGCCCTGGTGAAGGCTAAAAATTCTGGCCGAAACGTTGGCACGATTAAAGAAGTTACTTCAAATTGTTTGTGTTATATTTTGACCGCACCCCCAACCATCTTCTCGTATAAGTCATCCACGGTCAACTATCTCTCATGATAAACAAAATTTAGATTTACTCTTAGATGGTCTATGCTCCTAGGTGCAGTACATAGATCCCTAAACCAGTGCCAAATTTTAGATTTGTTGAGTCATGTTGAAGTTAAATATATTTTTTGATTTTTCAAATGAAGTCAAAGGCGATCATATTTTTCGATAAACTAAATCGGACTAGTATTAACGATTATACAGCTAAATTAACTTTTACCATTTATGTTACTATAGTTACCGTTACTTCATCTATATATTAATTGATATAAAAGTTTAAATAGTGTTCAATTAATGCTAATTATATTATACGAATGTACTGCTTGAGTCTCTTCTCAAACAGGCTTTTGATCGAGTCTGGCACCCAGGACTGCTATACAAGATCTGTAAATTCCTACCCCCGTACATACTTCCTCATTATCCATTCTTATCTCTCCGACAGATTATTTCAAGTAAATTACAACTGCGCTTATTCATCCCTATCCGTCAGTCTGCTGGTGTACCTCAGGGTAGTATCCTTGGTCCTATCCTTTATACAGTTTTCACAGCTGACATCCCAACCCATCCTAACACTATCCTCACCACGTGGATGAGACATGTCTATTGTCAGTGAACCATGATCCTTACATTGTATCCAACAAACCCTCCAATCCCACATTACCACCCTTGAAGAATGGTGCCAAAACTGGAGGATTAAAATTAATTCCAATAAATCCCATCAAATCGCATTTACCCTACGACGTATGACCTATGGCCCTACAGTATCCTTAAATAATAGCCCACTTATTCCTGTCGAACAGATCCGTTACTTAGGATTACATCTAGACTAACGACTGACATGGAATCCTTATACAAAACTAAAAAGACCAGAAACTGCTTATAGATTCTGACTATTACAAAATTTACTAGACAAACGGTCTAAATTGCCAATCCATTACAAAAGACTGATCTACATGATTATTATAAGACCTTATCTGGACTTACGGAGTTGAGCTTTTGGGCTCCACTAAACCATCAAATTCCTCCAGAATCCCGTCCTTACAGTCCAAAATTATTCTTAATGCTCCTTACTTTGTCACAAATCAAGCCATCCATCGGGGCTTCAATGTTTCATATGCTACCGATTTGGCCAGAACCAGATACCATTCCTTCCATGATAAACTTCTCAACCACCCAAATCCACTTGTTTCTAACCTGGCTTCTCCTTCATTACCTAATAAAACTCCAAGGCGTCTGAAAGGAAGATGGCCTCGAGATCTTCTCTAGGAATGTTATTGGAGTTCTATCAGAATGGAAGAATGGTGTCAAAACTGGAGGCACATATTACATTTTCTAGACAAACGGTCTAATCTGCCAAACCATTACAAAAGACTGATCTACATGACTATTATAAGGCCTATCTGGACATACGGAGTTGAGCTTTGGGGCTCCCCTAAACCATCAAATTCCTCCCGAATTCAATCCTTACCAATGTAAGTTGGTGTCCTTACATGGACACCATGTCAATACTTGAAGTATATAAATGTATATACAGTTGTAAATAACGATAAATAAATTATTTCATAATTTTTTTTTCATAATTATATATACGAATCACTCAAGATTTATATTTTAACCTCTTTTTTTGCTTTTAATTAACTTTATTTTTTCTGATTAAGTTATCTCCTTAATGTGTTTACGATTCAATATTTTTTGTTGCAATTATAAGTATTTTAGACTTTATTATTGTTATATAATATATGATTAATTTGAGTTTAGTTGATTACAAAGCTCCTTCTTTGTTCCTTCGACGAGCCTTGCCAGGATAGCTCCGCCCGGGGGAGTGTGAGAGTGGATCATTAACTTGGCAACAATGCTCTCGAAAAAGCTACACACCCCCGCCGGGCTAATGATAAGAAAGTGGAGCCTTATGAGCGTGCCTTTACGAGATAGTGGCGGGGAACAAAGGTCGCGTTTGTCCTCTTCAATGGGAACTCGAATGCGTGGCACTTAAGCAATTTAAAACGACTGCACGTTCGAGGAGCTGACTCGTTAGTGAAAGATGGCTGGAGGAACAGGAGCGCGAATTAGGGCTAATGGTCGGGGGGGGGAGGAGAGGGAGGAAATGTTCGTGTATTTTATAACTCGACCAATTCTGTCCCTTTAGGGACATTTTAAGTTATAAATTCTTTCATCCAATTTAATCCTATTAAATATTATTTATTAGAAGTTAAAAAATCTTGGTAGATATTTTTATAATATTTTAAATTTCACTTTTTTGAGAAAAATGTTTTATTGGGAAAAGTGATTAATTTAAATTACTTTAAAAATATTTGAGTTATCCCGGCTTTAAAATTAACAAAAAACTATACTTCAATTTCAATATTTTTTTAGAAAAGTGCATTACGGTTGCCATGGTGAAGAAAAAACACGAGCGATATCTGCGTAGAC
>NW_027106621.1:111175-123496 GCF_000696795.3 Halyomorpha halys
GTTAGGGTTTTCATGGTGAAATAAGAACACTGGCAATATCTGCGTAGACAGGGAGTGTTACGGTTGTCATGGTGAAGAAAAAACACGAGCGATATATGTTCAGACAAGTGGGCATGGTTTTATTAAGATGACTGTTTGGTTTTTGAACACGTTACGACTGTTCAATATGAAGTGGTGGTAGTTTATCAGGTCCTGTGTTTTGACTATCGAAATATTACTTCATAAGAGATATTATTGTGAATGTATTGCTTTGCTAAATTATAGTGTCTTACTTCAATGAAAGGTCATTAATACTAAAAGTGTGGATATAGTGCAGTGCGTGGCGATGTTTCTTCAGCACGTCCTGGATAGGTGAGTGGTGGCAGGGGTCATCTTCACACTTCTAGGGAAGGTGAGACGGTGACCGGAAAGGAAATATCGGACAACCTTGTGTTCTGTCCGGGGTACTCCTCAACACTACGTGGGGTTCGAACTAAACTTTATTTTGTTTTTATTTTATATCCCTCTTTTGTATAATAATGTAAATTTAGTTTATAAGGTTATGTCAACCTATAATTTTTAACTGTTTTATTAATTGATAAGAATTTTTTTTTCCATTTTTCATTCTGTGGACATATATTTCTTCTTATTATTAACCTTTTGTACATAGCTGTTCCTTCTTATGCATTTACACTGCTTTCAACTTGTTAATTTACCTTTGACTTTTTCGTTGTTGTTCACTAAATATTAAGATAATTCAATATTATATTAAAATAATATAACAGGTGGGTAGGTAACACCCCTAGGTTTTCTGTTATCTACATGTAAAGGTATTCGCCAGTGGTCATAATTCGATAATTATTTATATAGGGGTATATTTTAGTTATATTATGGGCATATTGTTTCGGGGTTTTCGTTATTTCTAAGGGGTAAAAACTAACGTGGGGCCTGAGGAGCAATTTATGCTTATTTATGGTTTTTTCCCCCCCTTTTGTGATAATATTTTTTTTTCTTTAACTCACCCCCTTCTCCACTGAGTGTGGGCTTGTGTAAACGATAATATATAAGTAAAGATAATTCAAAATTTGCAGTTATAAGTGTTATTTATTTTTTTTTTGAACACGTTTCGGCCACAAAGGCCCACGTGAATATCAATGGTTAGGCTTCTTTAGGATTCTTGATTTTCTTTCTTCCCATCACAGTTTCATGATCCTCAACTGCCTTTCTTTTCTTTCTTCGGGCCCCTTCGTACCCATTTTTTCCCTCTTCCAATATTGGTGAGATTTTTCAATGTTTTCCTATGTGTATCTCTATCTAGACAGTCGGTATCTGAAATTTTAAGTCTCTTTATTCCTCTCTCATTTGGTTCGTGTATTCTCCCGTGTTTTTGTAGCTAAAATTTTTTTAAAGATCTTCTTATTTAACCTTTTCTCCTTCATCCTCTTCATATGCCCATAGAACATCAGGCTTCTGATTCTCATCTCGGTTTCCTGGTCTTTGATGTTTCTGTAGATCTTATTACGTATTATAACTCATTAAGTGTTATTTTATTATTAATGTTTATTAATATTTCTTTATGGAAATTTTTCATTTGCGAAAGTATGGTGGAACAATTTACATTATGATCTTGACCATTTATTTATTATTAAATTGTTATATATAAAAGGAAGATGGTCCGGGCAAGGTAAAAAAAAAACTCAAATAGTAATTAAACTAATTTTTTTAATTGAGGTGAAAAAAAAAAACTTCCAATATAATGTATTCCATTCTATACTTATAACAATTAAGCCAACCGTTGTACACTCTACCATTTTCGGAATTCTGATCTGTTTTTCACGGTAACATAAGAGAGCCATTTGTTTTATTTTTTAATTCTATCATTAATTTTCTAACTATCTACAGTACTTCTCTCGTGCATCAAACTCAGGAATACTTATTGTTATATAAAACTAAAAACAAAAAAAAATATATATAAAGTATGAATACATACATATACTTTTTTTACCAAGAGATTTAGGCCCCCTGTGCCGTAGGAAGGACTAGCGTAATCCCCTTCAGGATTAGATTCAGATTTATGAGGCAGAAAGAGGAGCAAGGAGCATGACGGATCGCAGTTCAAGACCCAACTATAATGGAAGGGGGGGCACATTAGGTGTAATATAAGCGGTCTAATTCAATTATAATTTGAAAAGTGATTATCAATTTATAATAGTATTATTATCTTTAGGGTGCGCGGTGGTACCGTGGTAAGGCTAACTCCAAGGACCCGTGTTCGAATCCGGCTGGGAAGAAAATAGTTATCTGTTACACTGTAGCCGTGAGTCAACCCTGTGGGTTCTGGAGCCCTCCTGGGGTCCACCCACCATCTTAAATTGGGTAAAAATCTGGCGGTCGAGCTTGATTCTGACCAAATCACCTCCTTGCACTACCGTTGGTCTAGTAACAGTACTCCCTTACAAAGTACTGCACTAAGTGCACCTGCGAGCTTCCATGGGTTGTAGCGGTACAGATTTAAATTTAAATTTTAAATGAATAAATCCTGCCAAATCCCACCAGATCACCTTTACTCTCCGTCGTAAACCTCTCCCCTCCTGTCCTACAGTATCCTTTCTAAATACTCCACTAATGCCTGTTGAACAGATTCGATACTTAGGATTCCATCTTGACAAGAGACTTACTTGGAATCCACACACAAGACTGAAACGAAAAGAAACTGCTCGTAGATTCCGATTGCTACAACACTTACTTGACAAACGCTACTAAACTTTCCATTCACTACAAAAAATTAGTATACACTACAATAATCAGACCAATTTGGACAAATGGAATTGAGCTCTAGGGCTCCACCAAACCATCAAATTCTTCCCGCATCCAATCGTTTCAATCCAAATTCCTACGTAAAATCCTTGATGCTCCTTATTACGTCACAAATAAACTCATTCACTAAAACCTTAACATCCCATTCGTTGCAGATTTGACCCAAACTCCTTAACCATCCTAACCCATTAATTCTTAATCTTTCATCCTTAACAATCCGTGATAATCCTCCGAGGCGTCTTAAAAGAAGATGGCCACGAGACCTTCAAATTTAAATTAATGTTTGAAGTACCACCAATGGGTGGTTCCATCCCAAGATTTTCAAGTGTATATGAAACATACTACATATTTACCTATTGTATTATTTTGTACAGTTGTAAATTACATTAAATAAATAATTTAAAAAAATTTTAAATGATTTTTAATAATAAAATAGACCAAAACGTAGTTTGAAATAAAATGATAATATATCCTAAACTGGTTGTTGAGGTAGATTAAATAATATTGTTGTGATAGTAAAGTCCAGTGTTTGCAAAGAATATATTCTATTATTAAACATTAAAGTGACAAATTTATTAGAAAAGAAATATGGTTTCCCTTAATGGTTTTGGTTTTGTAGGTTTATTTTGACATGGGCATAATATCCCGCAAAACGTTTATAATTTAATTTTGAGCCTGTGAAACTAAAATTAAAACATGCTTATTATAATTAATAATGTTTTTTATACAGGTAATAATACGTTGTAATAATAGCTGTTATTTTAATAGATTGTCCTTGCTAATGTACGTTAACATTTTTCATATTATTATGGGTGGCGAACTTTTCTGTATATACGATCTATTTTTTATCTTAAAAGTGTATTGCGATCGATTTGTTCTTGTAGTCAAAGGGGGAAGAAGAGGTGTAAAATCCATACTATGATTATAAATTACGTTTCAGTATCAGGTGCATTCTAATAAAGCAGATAATAAATAGGCTAAAAAGCCGTAATATACAAAAGAGCTAATACAGCCAACTGATTACTAATTCAGTAAGTACGATGAGGTTGGATAGTTGGTGATAACAGGCTGACTCCTTTAGTACACTTCCTTACACATGTTCGTGATTAGGTGAAGCCGCAGCAGAGTGCGTGCCAGGCACACCTAATGTCCTATCTCAGGGGGGCCGTCTTTGGGAATGTGATGTTAAAAGGGAACCCTGTTCATTCAACAACTAACAATAAGTAAATCTTTTTATTTTTTATAATAATAATTAATTTCATAATTTATAAAAAAAGAAATAATATCATCTAGTAAGATGGTATGGGAGTTATATGATCACAACAGGCATCTAATTTGGGCCGTCCGTATCTTAGTGGTTGAGCACAGTATTACCATTCTGTTGTTTATTGGTGGTGCCGGTTCGAATCCGGCCTGGAGCGTTGACTTTTTCATTGAGTGGCAGTCCCACAAATTGAGGAACTTCGACCCCCCAACCATGGAGAAAATAATGGGAATACAAATAATTGAATTTATAACCTTGTTGTATGGAAAAGACCAATGCTTTTAAAATGAAAAAAAAGTTATAAGAAGAAAAACAGGCATCGAACGTTTTTGGGATCTTTATAAAGAACATATCCTCAAATGAATTACTCAATTTTATTTTTACAAATTTAGTAATTAATGGATGGCATGAAAACAAAGATGATTGAACATAAACAACTCTTTTTCGCTACGCTGCAGGAAGCTGAACTCGTATTCAAAATATTCCAATGCGGTATACAAATCATAAAAATGAAATTCCAGTGCAAAGCTCTCAGCAACTGGGAGTGGAACTTCATGAACCGTTTTTTGATGTAATCCTCTATTGACTCCATCTGTAATTCGCGATGTATCATGTCATTGTATAAATCATAACAAATTTATATTTTATTTATTTTAATATAGTTGTACATATCGATAAATAAAATTTTTAAAAACTTTTTTTAATGTTTAACTGATTTTTTTAAGAGTCGTCAACAGTGAATTCCGTTTTTCTTGCATTTTAGATTTATGACGCCTGTTTTCACACTGATCTTCATATAGCACCGAGATTTGTGAACAAGCAATAAAAAGCTGTTTTTTTGCATAATAAAAACAAATTATTTCGAACAAATAAATTTTCGAATACTTCTAAAAAATCAACATGGGGACTAAAAGTAAAACTTACAGGGTTTACGCTGGAATATATTTAGAAGAAATTTACATCTTCATGAAAAAAGAACCATTTATTTGTGTATTCCTTCTACTTGGCAGATACATTCATTGGATACCCATAGAGATGAAGATATATATGCCAAGAAGGAGAGTGCAGAGTGTTCCCAAATAAATCTCAGTTTCCATGAGGAAGGAGGAATAGGGAACTTGCTAAGTGCTGACTTTTGTTCCTGCTAAAAGTGAAATATTGCCCGGGCCTCCACAGCTTGGCTCCATTAGGAGCTAAATGTCCACTCTAATGAACTGTCTACATATCGTCCGCAAATAGCTTTCATAACTAGTTAGTCCCAACAGGCTATCAACCTCCAAACACTTATTTCACCGCTCAGATTTCTGTCCTCATCAACTGATTTTTTTATATTAGATCGAGTCATAAGTAATAGTACAAGAGCCGGGAAGAAAATAAGGCAGTTATCTAACCCCAATTTTTGATTACTTTAATGAAAACTAGGTATAATTACTAGTCAAAACTGATGAGTCTGCCAAGTATAGGTAGGGGAAATAAAAAAAAATTCATTCGGAGCTCTGTATCTTAAAAACTACCAACAGCACTAGAAAATCTAAGAGAACATTATGAAATATTATCCCTAAAAGAGCTATTTACGTCCAATAGTTCTCGAGATATAGCTTTTTAAAAAGCAAAATTTCTTAAACATCTTCTGAAAGATTAGTAGTTATTGACTTTATTTTGAGAAATCTATATCTCAGGAACTATGAGACGTACAGATGTCTATTAGCACTCAAATTAAAACTAGTTTAATGGGGTATAAATAAGTTTATGACTTTAACCTTCGTAAGAATAGTAGCTTTCATATTTGCTAATATAAATTGATTTATAGTTGTTCGAACTATAAGTTTGATTTATGAAAAACTTTATTTCAGAAACAATTCGACGTACAGATATCTGCTAGCACCCAAATTAAAGCTAGTTAAATTTACTACAAAATAGTTAATTATGTTTATCTTTGTAGGAGTAGTAGTTTTTATGATATTTGGCGAAATAAACTCACAAAATTTCTAGTTGTTCGTATAAAATGTTGGATTTTTGAAAAAATATATCTCTAGATCTATAAGACGCACATATGTCTGCCAACACTCAAAATCAAGGAAATTTAACTTACTATATAGTAGTTTATAACACTTATCTTCGTAGGGGTAGTAGTTTTTATGATAATCACATATCAATATAAATTTGCAAATGAAAATTTGTCCGATCAACTATAAATCAATTTATTTTAGCAAATTGCATGTAAACTAATACTCAAACGAAGATAAACATCATAAACTACTTTATTGCTCATTAAAGTAACTTTACTTTGAGTGCTAATAAACATCTGTACGTCAAATGGTATCGTATAATTTTTGAGTTAAAACTCGGATTGGAAATATTACTATATTTATAGTTCCGCTTATTAAACATTTCATATACATAAATAATATTATTTCAAAATTCTTTGAAACAAGGTAATTATTTATTAAATAAATAGTTTGTTATATGGTGGTGTATTTTATATTGTGGATAATTTTATAAAGAAAAAGAAAAGTTAATGGTTTTAAAATTTAAATAAATAGGTTTGAAATTAAAATAAGAAAATGACCTGGGCAGAATAGCCTGCAATAAAAATTATAAATTAATGTGAGGAGAAGATTTGTATTAAAGATGTCCTTGAAGATGGCTGGAATAGCCGAAACGTTGGACTAATAACAAATAAAGTGTTAAGACAGTATTGGATACAATTTGTGGTTTTATTTAATAAATTTCATATACAGATAATAATAGAATGTAAACATAAAAAAAACTATTAATATGAAAATATTTATTCTCAATCGCTATAAGTACCTACATATAAAATCCGGGAGAAGAATGGTGATCTAGGGATTTTCAGATTCCCCAGGATTAAAAGGTAAAATGGGAAGAGTTAGACTGGTTCATAAATTGCTAACTAACTGCTCCCAACCGCGTTAGCTCCCAACTTCCTAAACTAGGGTCGAGTTCATTTGCAATGCCCCTTTAGGGTTCGATTGCTTTCGTTTTGTTCGATTAATCGATTCTGTTTATTTGCCGTTCATTAGTGGTCACAATGCAGCAGAATATTGCTATAAATTAGTCAGCTATAATTATAATATAACGTTTCGAAAAATCTATCGGCACTCTCTTTTTTTTCGATTTTATTACCGTAAATTTTGATTTATCCTTAGTTATACGTTTATCGTTGCCCACGCTCAGCGGAGAAGGGGGTGAGTTAAAGTCAAATAAAAAAAACAATAAAGAATAAATTACTCCTCAGGCGCCACGTTATTTTTCTTGTAAATAACGAAAACCCCGAAGCATTATGCCACAATATAACTAAAATATACCACTATATAAACAATTGTTGAATATGACCACTGGCGAATATCTTTGCATGTAGATAACAGGAAACCTAGGGGTGTTACCTAGCGATTAACCTGGAATCCTCACACCAGACTGAAAAGACAGGAAACTTCACGTCGATTCCGACTATTACAGCACTTACTGGACAAATGGTCTAAACTTCCAACACATTACAAAAGACTGATCTACATGACTGTAATAAGGCCAATCTTGAGTTGAGCTTTGGGGCTCCACTAAACCTTCGAATTCCTCTAGTATCCAATCTTTACAATCCAAAATCCTTTGTAAAATCCTCCATGCTCCTTATTTTGTAACTAATAAAACCATCCATTATTCCTTCCATAATAAACTCCCTAACCACCCAAACCCACTAGTTTCTAACTTTGCTTCCTCTTCCATTCCTGGCAATCCTCCGAGGTGTCTGAAAAAAAGATGGCCTCGAGATCTTATATTGTAAAAAATTTTTTAGAGTACTACCAATGGATAGTTTCTCTACATGCTTGTACCATACCATTATGATTTCCTCAAATTTACTTGATGTATTTTATGTACAGTTGTAATAAATCAATAAATAAATTTAATAATAATAATACATTTTTGCATTGTCTTTTTTCCTTTATGTTGCTTAATTCTATTTTTTAGTTTTTTTTAAGGTTTCTGTAATATAAACCCTTCACAATCTTGACAATCAATCTTATATATTACATTTTGTTTATAATTTTTTTCTATTTTATCTTTCTTGTTCTTCAAATGAATTCATGTTGAGTAAATTAAAGAAAGTTATTAGTGGAAGAATTTTTATCTTCACCTCATTAGATATTTATTATGTTATATATCTATGTACATCATTATTATTTTATTATATCTATTATGCCTCCTAAATATATAATCTGATATTAAAAAACTTTGTTGATTAAAATTAATTAATTAAGCCTTCTCCATTTTGAATAGTAAATATTCTTATTTTTTAAACACTATGGAAGGATTCCATTTAATGCTTAGAGGTTGGCGACCGGCCGGTAGGCACGCACCATTAATTATAGATTAAGATCTCAATGCTTGCTCCCGAAATAGCCCCTCCAATTTCGATTGTATTTTAATTCAATGTTAATTGATATATTTATTTTATTTCATATTGGTCTTGAGAAGAGGAAGAATAATCTGAACGGAATTGACTGACTGTTATTGTAACAAGTGTCCAGTAAGGTACCTTGGAGTCTGAAAACATTTACAAAGGCACTGCCGATTTCAGTCAAGCAACTTGTGAATCACAACTATATAAACATACTATTCCTTATGAGAACCATGCACATTTATTACCAACCATTACACATGCGATTATTTATTTATTTATTTTTTTAATAATTTATTTATTGATATTTACAACTGTATACACATATATACAACAAGTAAATTTGCTGTAGGTGACATAGTGACATGATAAAAACATGTGGAGAATCTACCCACTGATAGAACTCCAATTACATTTCTAGAGGAGAAGATCTCGAGGCTATCTTCTTTTCAGACGCCTAGGAGGATTATTAGGTAATGAAGGAAAAGCCAGGTTAGAAACAAGTGGATTTCGGTGGTTGAGAAGTTTATAATGGAAGGAACGGTATCTGGTTCTGGCCAAATCGGCAACATATGGAACATTGAGGTCCTGATGGATGACTTGATTTGTGACAAAGTAAGGAGCATTAAGAAGGATTTTGGACTGTAAGGATTGGATTCTGGAGGAATTTGATGGTTTAGTGGAGCCCCAAAGTTCAACTCCGTATGTCCAGATAGGCCTTATAATAGTCATGTAGATCAGTCTTTTGTAATGGATTGGAAATTTAGACCGTTTGTCTAGTAAATGTTGCAATAGTCGGAATCTACGAGCAGTTTCTTGTCTTTTTAATCTTGTATGAGGATTCCATGTCAGTCGTTTGTCGAGATGTAGTCCTAAGTAACGGATCTGTTCGACGGGAATAAGTGGGGTATTATTAAAGGATATTGTAGGGGAAGAGGTCATGGGTTTACGTCGAAGGGTAAATGTGATTTTGTGGGATTTATTGGAATTAATTTTAATCCTCCAGTTTTGGCACCATTCTTCAAGGGTGGTGATGTGGGATTGGAGGGTTTGGGATAAAATGTAAGGATCATTGTTCACTGACAATAGACATGGGTGAAGATTGTGTTAGGATGGGTTGGAATGTCAGCTGTGAAAACTGTATAAAGGATAGGACCAAGGATACTACCCTGAGGTTTGCAATTATTAAGTTGCAGAAACTAAAACATTCCAACACGTTCGATTTGCCTAGAGCCTCAATTGTTGTAGGCAAAATAGAACGCACATGTTCATACCTGTCTCCGCCTACTAGTGATTAAAAAGTTACTCTTGACTTTCCAGTTGCAATTTCCTGGTGCCCGTATCAACTTGTAGACATCGAAGTATTTATAGAAGCAATTAAATTACGTCCAGCATTCTCAACAACAAAAATATGCACAAACGCTTGCAGTCTCAGAAGTGCCCTTTGTTGACAGGTATCATGACCGGCACAGGTATGACAAGACATATAGAAAAGACTTTATAATATTAATTAACCCGTGGCCATCTTCTTTTCAGACGCCTCGACGGATTATCAGGAATTGTTAAGGATCAGAGATTAAGAATTAATGGTTTGTGATGAAAAGACTCAAATCTGCAACGAATGGGATGTTAAGGTCTTTGTGGATGAGTTTATTTGTAACGTAATAAGGAGCATCTGTTTCTCAATGTTCTTAGGAAACTCTTTTCATGACAGAGGAAACATGGATTGGACCACTTTCAGCCTTTGTTTTCATTAATTTAAATAGGTTTTTGTTTGAGAGTCGATTGGGTGGATTTTTCAGCTTAATCTAGTCAACTATCGAAGTAAAAATTCAAAGTTTAGATGATTGAATGATGTGAATAGATTATTTTTTTTCCTCATTCGAATTTTTCTCTATTTGAAAAAAAAAAAAAAGAAGTGTTTTTTGGGCTTACCTTCATGTATATATACATAGTTATATAATAGTCCTACACACGAAATAGCTGACAGACTAGCTGACTCAACGATGACTGGCCGTTGGTCAGTTCCCAGAGGTTGTTA
This sequence comes from Halyomorpha halys, assembly GCF_000696795.3. Classification (NCBI taxonomy): domain Eukaryota; kingdom Metazoa; phylum Arthropoda; class Insecta; order Hemiptera; family Pentatomidae; genus Halyomorpha; species Halyomorpha halys. The sequence continues at coordinate 121,694 of NW_027106621.1, forward strand.
TTAACGCTCCAGTTGCAACCACTGCCCCCGTTGTCGGGGTTTAGTCATCAACCTTCCTGGAATGTCCTTCTTTGAGCCTATTCTTGCTCTTCAGGCCACCGTAAAGTACTTTTGCCAGGAGTTGCTCTGATGCAGCACATTTAATTATCCGAATCTAACGGAGCGGGCTGGGCCAGATCATCGTAATCTGTCTGAATCCAATCTTATAGCCCCTTTGGTAAAATATTCGAAGCGTCTTATTTATTTATTTTTTAAATTTATTTATTGACATCTACAACCGTATTTACATAAAAATACATGTAGTAAATTTGATGTAATATCATAATTTTATGGTACAGAAACTATCCATTGGTAGCACTCTAATAACATTTCTACATAAGGGGTATTCATGATCTTTAGTTTAACATGTTTAAATGGAAAAACTTATGTCAAATGGAAAAATATTTCCTTCATTTAGAACCAAAGAATGTTTATCTTCCAAACATGTTAAAACGATATAACATGATTGAGAGTCTGTTACTAGGTCTTTTGAATGGAGAATGACGTCACGTAACAGACCAGCTGAGCTCGTCACCGTTTGTTATCGTGTTAGGTTACTTGCTCGTAGTTTGTTTTAATATTGTTTTGGATATTTTAAAAACTAATAAAGTAATGCACGATAATAATAATAATGTGATGACAGTTGTCAATTAGCTCATACTTTACTTTCTTCCTCACATGTTAGATCAACAGGACACTTTCACACAACTCCCACTTAAGACATGTTGTAATAAATTACTTTAATCAAAACTTAGAAGTAAACAATAACATGAAATTTTAGAAGGAAAGGTTATAAAACAAGTTGCTATAAAAATCCGCTAGGAACTCTTAAGCATTTAACATGATTTTAAATAGGGCTGCTCACAATCCTAAACTTATAATATTTAACATGATACACAATTTTACATTTAACACGACATCATGAATACCCATATTAGAAGGTCTCGAGACAGGAATGAAAGAGGAAGTTAGGTTAGAAACTAGTGGAATTGAGTGGCTAGGGATATTATAATGGAAGGAATCATATCGTGTTCGGGCTAGATCGGTTAGATATGAAACATTATGAATTTTATGAAAGATTTTGGATTGTAATGATTTGATACGAGAGGAATCCGAAGGTTGAATGGAGCTTTATGGATGATTTTATTAGTGATGAAGTAAGAAGCATTGAGGATTTTACTAGAGGAGTTGTATATCACCTTTCAGTTACCAACCTAATTTGCGTTTAAATCAATCCTCGCTCTTACCAGAACAGATATTTCTATATTACTCACAGTGGAACGTGAAAATACTTTTCACCATTCTGGAGGATATATTCCAAATGAGCCTTTTAGTTGACGTATTGACTTACTCAAATTCCAAAAGTTTTCAGAAAAGTACATTTTATATACATTGTATTTTCTCTTTAGAAAATGTTTCTTTATGGCAGAAATATAAAAATATAACAGTTAACTAAAATTTATATTTAAAGGCAACATTATCTCACCAATATTAATAAATAAACAAAATGTTCTATGTTTCGGCTAATATGCCATTGTCGAGAGCAACAATCCACATCCTTATTCCCCAGTGGAGCGCCCCCCCCGTTCTTGTACCCCCCGGCCAGCGGCTCCTGGGCCAAAATTGTAACCCCCGCCCTCAGCGGGTCTAGCCCAACCCCTTATAATGCCATATGGCACAGGAAGAGCACCATTATATATATATTTATATACATGAATATATCAATATTGTTATCTATATATTTTCAATAAAGGAGGTCAGAAA
>NW_027106621.1:123721-126823 GCF_000696795.3 Halyomorpha halys
TCATTCATGTTTTAAAATGTAACAACGTTTCAAATAAAAACAAAACCCCATTACACAGGACACTGTTAAACCCATAAATTTATTTCAAATAGGGGCTTGGAAAAAAAAAAAAAAAATACTATTTTTACTAATAGAAATCTAATGGGGAAAATCCAGCTCCAACAGCTGCAGAGCTGCCAAAACTCCGTCCTTCGGCGGATTGTCCGAGGAACTTCATTGCAGAGGACAAAAAACAGCACTATCCACCAAGAACTCCAGCTTCTCTCTGTACCGGAGTATATAGGCCGGAGGCACATCAAATTCTTCGATGGGCTGAAGGCCTGTGTCAACTCGCTATTCAGGGAAATCGCTCCTCCAAGAAGACCTGGAAGGTGGCAAAGCACGGTCCCCTTGGTTATCCGGGACTTCGGGAGTCTGAAGTCTTTCACATGGTCCTTCCGCATTCTTTGTAAGTCCCCTAGTTATCATGCTGCGATCGTAAACCCGCCTTCAGTGGACCCTGTAAACTTTTCTTAAAATACCATGCAGCAAAACAAGAGTAATTTTAATGTATGTATTATGTTGTATGTATTTGTTTATAAATAAAGATATTGAGGAGGATAGAAAAAATTATAAATTAAAAAAAAATGATGGGAATCTTAAAATTAGAAATTAAGTGTTTTTTTATTATTATTTTATTTTTATTTTTTTTTATGAAGTACTAAAGAAAAAAAAATATTACGCAAACCTGCCTTTACCAATAAAGGAAGAACTGAAGCTGCAAGAGAAAGTAAGCTGATGCGATTCGTGCGTGAAATAAACGAACGATGACGTTGCCATCCTCAGACACTGGATCTGCAAAATGAAGTATAGAATTGATGTAACGTGGAACTGTACCTTAGTGGGGGGGGGACAATTGGCAAGTAAAGCTTTTGATGATATAATAACGGAGTTGGTTATAGGCAGAGATGTGCAAAAAGTTGAAACTAATAGTTAAAGTTGTCATGGATACGACCCTAATTCATGAATGAACCATTGATAAATAAATATCGTATCCATGGCAACTTTAACTATTAGTTTCAACTATAACTAATGTTTTCCTAACAGTAGTTGTAGAAAAAGGACACAAACAACTAAAATAATGTAACTGAACAAGAGAACTGATAACATGAAAAAACCCAATACATTGCTATATGTATTGCCGAAGACATGGGATAATCCTGTTACGGCACAAAAAATAAGGAATGTTCTGCATAATGAGGGAATTATAGTTAGGCATCATCAGAAGAAACCTTTACTGAGTAAAATTGATTTATTGTAATCTCTCTTAATTTATTAATTAATTATTAATTTGCAAAGATGTACTAAAATAAACCATTAGAGTTTTGGCAAAATGTTATATTTTCAGACGAATGTAAATTTGAAATATTTAAACATCCTTACAATTAGGAGAAAAAAAATTCAAAACTCGAGGCGAAACATTCGCTGTACAACTTGAAACATGGGGGAGGAAATACTATGGTCTGAGGCTGTTTGGTTTATGAAAGTGTGGCCTATTCAGAATTTATTGAAGGGTATATGACAGCCAAAATGTTTTTAGAAATATTGCTCCGTGATTTGAAATCCAGTGCAAGCAAATTGGGGCTCACAGATTTATTTTATTTTCAACAAGACAATGACCCAAAGAATATGGTGAAGCTTACCAAAGAATGGCTCCTTTGCAATTAGAACAAGAGCCGGGAAGAAAAAAAGACCCCAATTTTCGAATACTTTAATGAAAACTATGTATAATTACTATTCAAAACTGATGAGTCTACAAAGTATAAGTAGGCGGAATAAGAAATGACGACTGTTCAAAAACCTTAAAAAACATTAATTTTTCATTCGGAGCTCTATATCTTAAAAACCACCAACAACACTAGAAAATCTAAAAGAACCTTATTTAAAGAAGAGTAAATTTGCTGAAATATTAGCCCTAATAGAGCTATTTACGTCCAATAGTTCTCGAGATATAGCTTTTTAAAACCAATATTTCTTTTAAAAAATTAATAGCTAATTAATTTAACTCTGTGACGTATTGATGTCTATTACCACTCAAATTAAAGTTAGTTTAATGTACCATAAAGAAGTTTATTACCTTTACCTTATTAGGAATAGTAGTTTGCATGATATTTGCTAAAATGAATTCATTTATAGCTGTTCAGACAATAAATTTGATTTATGAAACACTTTATTTCAGAAACCATAGGATGTACAGACAACTGCCAGCAATCAAATTAAAGCTAGTTAAATTTACTGTAAAAAATTTTATAACGTTTATCTTTGTAGAAGTAGTTGTTTTGTGATATTTGACTAAATAAATTCAAAAAATTTTAATTTATAGTTGTTCATATGAAATGTTTGATTTTTGAAAATAATATATCTCTAGATCCATAAGGCACACATATGTCTGCCAGCACTCAAAATATAAGTATACTATAAAGTAGTTTATGGCACTTATCTTCGTAGGGGTAGTAGTGTTTATGATATTCACACTTGAATATGAATTTGACAAATGAAAATTTGTCTAAACAACTATAAATCAATTTATCTTAGCAAATTTCATGTAAACTATTACTCCTACGAAGATAAACATCATAAAATATTTTATTACCCATGAAACTAGCTTTAATTTGAGTGCTAACAGACATCTGTTCGTCAAATGGTTTTTGAAATATAGATTTTTTAAAATAAATTCACTAACTACTGATCTTTTAGTACGTCCCATACAACATTTTTATGAAATGTTGCTTTTTAAAAAGCTATATCTCGAAAACTATTTAATGCAAAACTCTATTAGGGCTCATATATCAGTAAATTTGCGCTTCTTTAAATGACGTTTTGAGGTTTTCTTGTATTGTTCCTACTTTTTGAGATATAGAGCTTCGAATGAAAAATTAGTTTTTTTTATCGCTTTGAAATAGCCGCCATTTTTTTTCCTCCGTTATCTTCGTAGGTATAGTAATTTTTATGATATTCGCAAATGAACATAAATTTGGCAAATGAAAATTTGTCCCAACAACTATAAATCAATTTATTTTAGCAAATATCATAAAAACTACTACTGTTGCGAAGATAAACGTC
>NW_027106621.1:126873-130776 GCF_000696795.3 Halyomorpha halys
ATAAATTTGGCAAATGAAAATTTGTCCCAACAACTATAAATCAATTTATTTTAGCAAATATCATAAAAACTACTACTGTTGCGAAGATAAACGTCATACACCATATTATAGTCCATTAAACTAGCTTTAATTTGAGTGCTAATAGACATCTGTACGTCAAATGGCTTTTGAACCAGCCGCCACTTTTTATTCCCACTAATTATACTTGGCAGACTCATCAATTTTTCCTATTTATCATGCATAGTTTTCATTAAAGTAATCAAAAGTTGAGGTGAAATAACTGACTTTTTTCTCCTCTCCGGCTCTTGTGCTAAATGTTTCCCGCGAGCTGATTACCCCTCCTCAGTTCCTTGATAGTTATTCAATAAAAATTTTGTGACATATTTTGGATCAAAAATAAAGAAAAATAACATAACAAGTAAAAAACATGCAGAAAGATGCATAACAAAAGAACAGAACAATATCGGCATAATTGTTACAACAAAACTTGTAGAATCCATTCCAAGGAGATTGGAAATGACTTTAGAGGCAAAATGACTCACTAAGTACTGATAATTGTCCAAACAAAAAGACATTGTGATTTTGAAGCTGTGTAAATACTTATTTGGAGTACAATTTTTAAATTTTTTGTAAGAGACTTACTTGAAATCCACACACAAGACTGAAACGACAAGAAACTGCTCGTAGATTCCGATTGCTACAACACTTACTTGACAAACGCTCTAAACTTCCCATTCACTACTAAATATTAGTATACACTACGTTAATCAGACCAATTTGGACATATGGAATTGAGCTCTGGGGCTCCACCAAACCATCAAATTCTTCCCGCATCCAATCGTTACAATCCAAAATCCTACGTTAAATCCTTGATGCTCCTTATTACGTCACAAATAAACTCATTCATAAAGACCTTAACATCCCATTCGTTGCAGATTTGACCCAAAACAGATATGCGTCTTTTTATTCCAAACTCCTTAACCATCCTAACCCATTAATTCTTAATCTTTCATCCTTAAAGATCCCTGATAATCCCCCGAGGCGTCTGAAAAGAAGATGGCCAAGGGACCTTCTAATTTAAATTAATATTTGAAGTACCACCAATGGGTGGTTCCTTCCCAAAATTTTCAAGTGTATATGAAACGTTCTACATATTTACCTATTGTATTATTTTGTACAGTTGTAAATTACAATAAATAAATAATTAAAAAAAAAAAAATTTTTTAGTTTTACTGTTAAAGTTAAATTAGTTGTTATATTATAATTTACGACAAATCCTTGAATCTTCTTATATTTAAACTAGAAAAAAATATTTATTGAGTTATTTCATGGTACGTTAATAAATTAAACAAAAATTTTCATGGCTTGCAAATACTTTTTTTGCGTACTGTAGTTAAGCTTGTCCTTCAGGATTTCCAAGTTGGCCGAAATGTTTGGAGATTAAAATTTTATTAGTGTTTAAGGCTTAAATGGTTAAAATTTATTTTATTTAAAAAATATTTAATTGTAAATAGGATGATTTAAAAATATTTTACAATTTAAAAAAATTCATTTTGATCCCATGTGAACCGGCCACAGCCACCTAGCCACTGTTTACCGTGAAAGTGTTTCGTTCGATTACACAAGCTGTTTAAATAGTCGTAAGGTCTGTTTGCTTTGGGCAAAGCACTTACCTGTGTATTTACAATCCTACTACCTCCTCGTTTGTATTTTTTTTTATTTTCTGGTGTATACAGGATTTATTGCATGGAATGTATTTCATGCGTTCCAAAACCTCATATTAATATTTCTTCAATTAAAAGATAACTATATATTATATTCACGTATATTTTATTAATTATAAACCACATTTTTTTTTTTTTTTTTTTTCTGTCGTTTTTAATGGGTTAGATCTGTAAAAGAAAATAATCGTTCCATGACGTGTTAAAATTAAAATTTAATATTTCTAAACATTTTTGTACACTGGAAGCAGCCATTGCTCTTCATTGGTTAGGTTGTCAATATCCCGGATCTCAAATAAAAATTTCTTTATTTATTAAGTTTTAATACGGCGCAAAAACAAGTCTAACTTTATAGTACAGGAGCCCATAGTAGAAAAAAGTCAGTTATATAGTACCATTATTTGGGGAAAAATCTTGGAGCGTGATTCTGACCAAATCTCCTCCTTGCACAACCGTTAGTCTAGCAACATGTTACGGTTGCCATGGTGAAAACAAAACACGAGGGAACAGTATCTATCTAAACATAGACGAGTGGGTTTTGGTTTTGTGAAGGTGACTGTTTGATTTGGAACACGTTACGATTGTTCAATGTGAAGTGGTAATAGTTTAAAGGCCCTGTGTCGTTACTGTTTGAACCGAAATATCACCATATGAGAAATGTTATCGTATATGTTTTGTTTTTCAAAATTATGGTGTTCTACTTTAATGGACGGTCATTAACACCAGAAGCGTGGATATAGTGCAGTACGTGGCGACGTTTCTTCAGCGCGTTCTGGATAGGAGAGTTGTGGCAGGGGTCATCTTTATGCTTCTGAGGAAAGTGAGACGGTGACCGGAAAGGAAATATCGGACAACACACAAGCTGCCAGGAGTACACCCAAAGTCTACGTGGGGTTCGAAACAAATTTTATTTTGCTTTTTTTATTTTACATTTAAGTTAAGGTTAAATCAACCTATAAATTTTTCATTGTTTTATTAATTGATATGAATTATTTTTCTTTCCTTTTTCATTCTGTGTGCATATATTTCTTATTATTATTAAGCTTTTGTACATATAATTCTGCTGTTCTTTCTTATCCATGTACACTGCATTCAACTTGTTAATTTACCTATGTTTTTTTTTTGTTATGTTCACTTAATATTACGATAATTCAACAGGTGGGAGGTAACACCCCTAGATTTTCTGTTATCTACCTGTAAAGGTATTCGCTAGTGGTCATAATTCGATAATTGTTAATATAGAGATATATTTCAGTTATATTGTGGGCATATTGTTTTAAATTTATTCTTTATTGTTTTGTTTATTTTTCTTTTCCTTTTGCGATTATATATATATTTTTTTTCCTTTTACTCACCCCCTTATCCGCTGAGAGTGAGCAAGTATAAACGATACATATGTAACTAAGGATAAATCAAAATTAGCGGTTATAAACATTACTTCCTTACAAAGTACTACACCCCTTATTTATATATTTTTTTTTTACTTATTTTATATATTTTCCTTATTAAAAATTTGTTTATCTTAAAAAAAATTATTTTTTCTTGAAAAAAAGAAAAAGTTATAGACGAAGCAATTTTCCCCCTTCTTGTTGAGCAAACTTATTCCTGACTCTAAGTATTTGAATATGCATGTGTGTGAGTTAGCAGTTTGCCTATGTTATAAGCCGAGGGCTAGGCCAATTTACATATGCAGATTTGAGGTTTCGTTATAAGTCCTCTAGGGATTGCTGATCGGTGTAGTTACTGCGATTGATCTCAATTAGGGAAAATCATGCCCTACAACTGGTTTCTAATTAAGTCTATGTATTTAAATTTCCCGTATTTAAATCTGGTATTTTAAAGTTATGAACCTGTGCGCAGGTTGGATTGGAGAAGGTGTAGTAATGCAGAACTGGCCGCCCTACATAATAATACGGACCTAGTAAATGATTCAACAGCCACTTTTGACATTCAGAATCGACGCAAAAATTCTGCATCCGACCACTGTGAAAAATGATTTAATCGGGGATATATTCTTTTTTTTGATTGGAGAAGATGGTCGGGGGAGTGCGGGGGGGGGTGCGGTTTGCAAAGAACAACAAAAAATATTTATTTATGCCTACGTTTCGACCTGATTTTCAGGTCTTCATTAGGGCTATAAAAACAAAAGACAACAACCATCATTTAGGGAGAAAAAAAATTA
>NW_027106621.1:130990-133080 GCF_000696795.3 Halyomorpha halys
TTTTTATAGCCCTGATGAAGACCTGAAAATCAGGTCGAAACGTCGGCATAAATAAATATTTTTTGTTTATTTATGTTGTTTTTTGCTGACCACACTCCCCGACCATCTTCTCCAATCATTAATCTACAGTCAACTATCTACACCTCATTATACTTTTTTTTTTCATTATTGCCCGACCAACTGATTCTTTAAAGTCTTCATCTGTAAAATTGTCTATTTCTATCCAATCCATTTTATTGAGTTTTGGAAAGAAACAGAATAATACAATAAACTTTCGCTAGATAGCAGATCCAGCTGGAACTATAGAAGGTTCCTTGTATGGTTACCTACTTGAACGTAGATTGGCTCTAAATCTTAGTTTTACCGGCTACTGTTGGCCGGTAAAGTTTACCACTAGATTTGAAGATTAACTTTTCTGGTGCGTTAATAATAATCCATTAATTGTATCCCAAAATCTCCAATCCCATATCACAGCCCTCGAAGGTTGGTGTCGTAATTGGAGGATTAAGATAAATTCCATCAAATCACCTTTACCCTTCGTCGTAAACCTACTGACTGCCCCTGCCCTACAGTTTCATTTAATGATGTTGCCTTTACCCCTGTCGAACAGATCCGCTACCTTGGACTACATCTGGACGAGCGATTAACCTGGAATCCTCACACCAGACTGAGAAGACAGGAAACGGCACGTCGATTTCGACTATTACAGCACTTACTAGGCAAATGGTCTAAACTTCCAACACATTACAAAAGACTGATCTACATGACTGTAATAAGGCCAATCTGGACATATGGAGTTGAGCTTTGGGGTTCCAATAACCTTCGAATTCCTCTCATATTCAATCCTTACAATCCAAAATCCTTCGTAAAATCCTCAATGCTCCTTACTTTCTCACAAATAAAATCATACATAAAGACCTTAATGTACCCTATGCAACCGATCTAGCCGAACCAGATATCACTCCTTTCATTATAAACTCTCTAACCACTCAAGCCCCCTAGTTTCTAATCTTGCATCCCCTTCTATTCCTGACAATCCTCCGAGGCGCCTGAAAAGAAGATGGTCACGAGACCAGCTAATGTAAAATGTCATTAGAGTGCTACCAATGTGTAGTTTCTTTTCTCTACACGCCTGTAACACTTCAATTTAACTTAGATCAGATTTACTAAATGTACTATAACGTATAGTTGAAAATAGCAATAAATAAATATTAAAAAAAAATCTTTTCTGGTGGAACGGATTTTTATTTATTTCACTTGAGATTTAATAAATTGTAGTTTAAACTGTGATGATTGGAGAGGCCCTGCGGAATCAATGAGGCTCTTAGTTGAATTGTTTCTTTCTTTAAAGGAGATTAATAAAAATTACAAAAACATTTTTGGCTTTATTTTGATTGCATGATCCATCCTCTAAATTATTTAAAATTGAGCAAGCAATGATTATTAGTTAGTAATGATATTTATTACATCCTTGACCTTGATAATAAATAATTTACCTATCTCTGCCTGTTTGCAGATAGACATGAGCTTTACTCACGACCTGTGGAACAAGATGCCGCGACCAGCAATGGTACTGGCGCCGATGGTGGACGCTAGCGAGCTTGCTTGGCGTCTCCTGGGGCGCAGGCACGGCGCCACCATCGCCTTCTCGCCCATGTTCCACTCAGTCAATTTCGTTAAAGATGCTCGGTACCGGAGGGAAGCTTTGCAGACTTGCGCTGAAGATTGCCCCTTAGTCATTCAGGTAAGAAATGAGACTTTGCTGTAACCTGAGCTCTTAATGCAAAAGTTATTTCGGTCGTTCGTGGCCGAGCGAGTTAAAGCACCAACTTTGGGGGGGGGGAGGGGTTGACATTTATTCTGTGGCTATTCCACAAAAAGAAGACTTGACCCCTCCCTCTACCATGTGGTTAGAATTGGGTAGTAACCTGTAGATAAACCGTTTCCTCCTCCCCACCGTATATCAGAAATAACAAGGGGAGGATTAAAAAAACAGACTAGAGTTAATGTCTTTAGAAAGTTAGAGAAGGCCCTCCTCAATTTTCTGATCCGGGCCCCTTCCTCCTATTCTTCTAATCTTCATTACTCAC
>NW_027106621.1:133210-137144 GCF_000696795.3 Halyomorpha halys
TTCTAATCTTGGTCCCTCAGCCTACACTTCCATTTTTTGTCCCTTCCTCCTACTCTTCCAATCATGGGCACTCTTCCAATCTTGGAGCCTCAGCCTACACTTCCAATTTCGGTCCCTTCCTCGTATTCTTCTAATATTGGCCACTCAGCCCACATTTCCCATTTGTGTCTCTTCCTCCTACTCTTCTAATCTTGACCCCTTCCCTTCCCTCTTTTCTAATCTTGGCCACTCAGCCCACACTTCCACTTTTGATCCCTCCCTCCTACTCTTCCAATCTTCGCCACATCGAAATGGAATTATTAGTTACAAAGATATTTTTTTATTTTAATAATGTACCTCAATCAATAACTAATAATAAAAACATAATCTGTTCTAATATATCTTTATTCATTTATTATTATTATTAATTTTCTTTTATTTATTATTTCGCGACTTTAATGTAAAATCTCAACTTACTTCTTTATTTTCCGTTTTTTAGTGTGTTGAATTTTGTTTTATCATTTCTACTTTTCTATTTTACGTGTTATTACATCTTTTTTTAATTTTTAACCTAATAGCTTGCGTAATTTTTCATATTCTTATCATTGTTTACTTTATATTTATACTATTTTATTTCTTCTTTTCTTTCATTTGTATATTATTTTGTTTTTATATTTATTTTATCTTATTATGGCAAATATTTTTAGTTGTTTTAGTATCTTTTTATCCATGTGGGAGTTCAGCAAAGTGGGGTGAAACGTCAGCAGTTAACTAGCTAGTTGTTAACTATTTTTGTTTTCTTGTGACCGCACCCCTTCTTCATAGTTTGAATTAATACGGTCAATTATTTATATATATAATGTTTATATTATGTATTTATTACTTCGCCTTCTTCTTGAGAAGTGAGACAGACATTTGTGATGCAGATGTTGCCATTGTGACAAGATCACCATTGCAGATAGAAAGTGCCCCCGACTGTCTCACTCTAACCCCATAACAATGGTCACTAATTAGCGAAAATAGTAACTTTCTTCTCCGCTCTCTTGTTTCCTGTTGTATCACCCCACAGCTCACTGTATCACGTCATTCATCATTCATATCATGGTCCATCATTCACAATCATGGATCATCATTCATCATTCATAATCATGGTTGTCTTAATTTTTAACTCCTAAGTGACCCCTACACAATCGGAATGTCAGTCATTATTCAAAAACCAGACTGACCTGACTGAACCCTACACTATCGGTTTGACTAACGCCAGACGTACTTTTAATTGTGACACCAAACAGGAAGCATCATTTGCAATCTCTCTTTTGATTCATACAAATAATAATAAATTCTTAACGAACGCGAAGGTTCGATGCTGATATCACCAATCGTTCTTTACTCCTACGCCAACACGCCCAATAACAATATTAACAATAAAACCAACCACAAACTGGTTAGAGCTTTTTTATCACTAGGGATAGGATTTTTATGTGCTAAAAAATCCGAAATATGTACATAAATATGTGCTAATAGATCGGCAAATATTTAAAATAATATTTATTTATAAATTTTGTATTATTCAACAATATAAATTAATAATTAATTAGTAACTTTATAGCTTAAAAAAAGTTACATAAATATGTATTTATTATATATTATATGAATAATATTTTATAGAAATTATGTTAAAATATGTACAAAAAAATGAGCTTAGAGAAAACATAGCTGTTCAATAACAAAACATTAATTAGTAATTGTAATTAAACTAATTGATTAATAATTACTCAGAATGAATTATAAACAAATTATAAATGGAAATAAAGAATAAAAAACTTTAGAAAAATATTTAAAACTTTGGAAAAAATCAATTATTCAGCAGGATCGATTACAAAATTATTACAGATTAAATGCATTTTTAAATTTTCAAATAAAAATCTTCGTCGGTTTGACCTCAGAATGGACTTGTACTGGCTAAAAGATCTTTCAACATCTACTGATGTTATAGGGGCATACTTAAATGAAGCTATTTCCATTGCATCTAGTTCAGTATTCTGCATCACCTGGGCAGCTGTGTCATCATTTGTTCCGAGAAGAATGCCTCCAATGGACTCAATGATTTTATATCCTGAAGGGGGGAAAGAAAGAAATAGAGAAATGGATTGAAGAGTAAACAAACAAATTCTAGGAAAATGCTATAGGAATAAGACCCTTGCTCTTTTTAATTGATTCTGAGGAATTCTCGATGTAATTCTGTGTGAAAATTTATTATTGCTACTGTATTTAATTTGTGTTCAAAGATGAAGACATAGAATTTTTATGCACTATTTATGAATATGATTATAAATGATAAAGTTCACCTTTAAGTATCTTGCATTCTCCTGAATTTTATGTAGTTGCTGCGAAAAATGTATTTAAAGTTGAACAATTAATTTAAGGAAATATGTGATTCAGGACAGAATACCTAAAAATATGTCAAAAATAACAAATATTTCAGAAAATATGTGATTTACAACAAAATATGTAAAAAAAGGCCAAATATGTAAAATAAAAATGGCTTCTTTTGGCCAGAAATGTCTTGAAACATCTTTAGTTAGTAAGGAATCGCAGATATCATGGTCAGGTAAAAATATGTGAAAACATAAAAATCCTATCCCTAGTTATCACCGATTTATTGATTGTACAAAAGCCCAAGAGAAGAAAAAAGTCGTTTAGTTCATCCCAAGTTTTTATTAGTCTAATGAAAACTATATATATAAATAACTGACCGTATAATTTCAAATAATGAAGAAGATGGTCAGGGTTGCGGTCAAAAGAGAAACATAAATAGTTTAACATAAATTACTATTTATTTTCCGAAGTTTCGCCCAACTTTGTACAGTTTCATCAGAGCTGTTTAAGCTGATAGCTTTGGCGATTTCGATAGAATAATGGAAGCATACTTAATATGTACATTTGACTGCAACCCTTACCAACTTTTTCATTATTAAAAAACTATATATAGTTACAAGTCAAAATTAATATGAAAAATATAGTTAGAGGGAATACAAAATGGTAGCTGTTACAAAATGTTAAAAAAAAAATTTTCATTCAGGGCTCCATATCTTTTAAACTACCTACAACACTAGACAACCAAATAGAACATTATTTAAAGTAGAGTAACTTGGCTAAATTATGAGCTTGGATTGAGCTGTTTATATTCAATAGTTCTAGTAATATGACTTTTTAAAAATCAACATTTTATTAAAAATGCACTGAAAAATCAGTAGTTAGTGAATTTATTTTGAGAAATCTATACCTCAAAAACTATTCGACGTGCAGATGTCTATTAGCACTCAAATTAAAGCTAGTTTAATGTACTCTATAGTAGGGATGGGATATCGAAAGAAAAATATCGATATTGATATCGATATCGATATCGGATAGCAATATCGATATCGATATTATATCGGAACTAAAATATCGATATCGATATTATATCGGAACTAAAATATCGATATTTTAAAATATCGATATCGAAAATTTAACGAATTAAAGTAATGATAATTATAAAATGATAACATAGCAAGACATAGGAAGACATATTTTATGTCATACCTCATCAAAATACATAAGAAACTCTTAATAACTATGAAACAAAACAACACCACGACAACCCTAACAAATAGAATTGCTTTATTCAAGAAAATTTAAAAATAGAATATCAATATTTTATTTTGATAAGTACGTATTTATTACGATATTTCTTATTGTTGTAATCGATGGGGAATATGAGTATCAATATTCCGATATTATTTTATCGAAATATCGATATATTGTTTAAAAAGACTGAAATATTATATAGAGATTTTAAAATAGGAATATCGATATTTTATTTTGATAATTACATATTTTTTTAACATGAAATTATAAAAATGAAATATCGATATACGTTTTTTTAGCATTTTATACAATTTTATTAATCTTA
>NW_027106621.1:137819-139306 GCF_000696795.3 Halyomorpha halys
GATATTTGGATTAAATAACATCGGAATATCTTTGCCATATTATGTTTTGGTACGAATATTTCCTCCTGAATATACCATTATAAATATATTACATGGGAGTGTATATTATCAATATTTCTTTTATTTATATATACTTTTAAGGTGCAACCTTTTTTTTTTTTTTTTTTTTTTTTTTATTTTTTTTTTAAGAAACCGATAATATCGAAGGAGAATATCGATATTCCGATATTATCGGTTACTCGATATTGATATCAAAATATCGGATATCAGAGACAAAATATCGATATTTCGATACTATCGATATCGATATCCCATCCCTACTCTATAGTAGTTTATGACGCTTCGTAGGAGGAGTAGTAGTAGTTGCCATGGTATTTGCCAAAGTAAATTCACATATTGTTGATTTCTAGTTGTTCTGACATAATTATTGATTTATGAAAAAATATATCTCAGGAGCCATAAGGTGCCTTCCAGCACTCAAATTAAACCTAGTTTAACAACACCACTCAAATTAAACCTAGTTTAACATGATATAAAGTAGTTTATGCCATTATGTCCAACAAACATTGTAGTGTTCATGATACTTGACAAAATAAATATCATTTTGTCTATTAAACGTTTATAACACAATTAAGGCTCATAATTTAGAAAATTTACTCTACTTTAAAATATGTTCTATTAGGTTTTCTAATTTTGTTGGTAGTTTAAAAGGTATGGAGCTCCGAATGAAAAATTAATTTTTCTAACATTTGAAACAGCATTTTGTATTGTCCCTAACTATACTTGGCAGACTCATACATTTTATATTAAAAATGATATAATTATATTTTATTAATTTATATTATCAATATATGTAAATTGTTGAATATTTCACAGTTCTGTGGTAACAATGTCGCTCTTCTTCTGACGGCTGCCCAGATGGCTCAAGATTACTGTGATGCTATCGACTTGAACTTAGGCTGCCCCCAAGCAATCGCTAAGAGAGGCCTATACGGAGCATACCTTCAAGAGGATTGGTCACGACTTTCCGCCATAGGTGAGTAATAATGAAGTTTATGAATGAATATATATTTAATAATTTACAATTAAGAATTATTTATATAAATTATAAGAGGCATGGAAATGTAAAAAGATAAAAAGGCATGGAAATGTAAAAAAGGATTTTTTATCAATTATAATTTTTTAAGGACAAATTTACTCTACACCCTTTCCCCTAAAATTAAACTTAACTTATTTAGTTTTGCAAATGTAAATGAAAGAAAGAAGAGAAGTGGTTAGTACAATTTTTAAATTTAAGAAAGAATTGTATAGAAAAAGTTATAGATGGGACAAAGGCAATTAGCCGGCATTTTTAAGAATTTTAAAAGAAAAAAAGACAACAAAATACAGGTATCCTTGAAAATGACCTGAGGGTCGAAACATTGGAAGGTTTTGAAAAGAATAAAGTTGAGAAAAAAGGATCAAATTTGTTTTTAAATAAACTAAAC
>NW_027106621.1:141136-142358 GCF_000696795.3 Halyomorpha halys
TTTTTTTTTTTTTATTGTTATGTTTGTTCAAAATTTTACTTATTTTATTTTATCTTTGTTTCTTTGTGTACATAGTTTAATTATATCATTTTATTTATAGAGATTTTATTTATTTTCATTTATTTTTATTTTTTTTTAATTTTAGTATGGATGCGATAATTTATCACTATTACTTATTGTCCAGCATTGTGGCAGATTGTAATATTTATCAATAAATAAAATAACTTAAAATTGACTACTAAATAAGAAATATCAATTCAATATCTTAGATAATTGTTTAATTAAATAAATTTTATTCAATTTTAGTCTCAAAACAATTCATATTTCTTTATAAATCTGACGTTTCGGCAATCCTCAAGAACAATCTTAATACAATTTTAGAACCACATCAATATTAAAAAACTTATGCAGGCTATTCTGCCCAGGTCGTTAATTTTGGTCCACAATTACCCTGTTTTGTCAATTCTTCATATTAAATTAAAATTAAAACTTTTAATCACAGTCAATTATTTACTTTTATAATTTATCAGTCATCATTATGATAAATTATAATAGAGAATGTTAAAGTTTTTTTAAAATTGAATTAAAATTTTCCTGGTATGATATATAACATGGCCGAATAGGCTGAAACGTCGGACTTATAAAGAAATATAAATTATTTTGAGCCTAAAGTTGGATAAAATTTATTTAATTAAAATATTAATAACCGGTCTCAAGAATTAGATAATATTATATATAATCTTAGATATTATTTTTCTTTGCAGTGAGTGTGATGTCTGGGGAGCTGAGAATACCAGTATCCTGTAAGGTGCGGGTATTCGAAAGCATCGATAAGACAGTGGAGTATGCAAAGATGTTGGAAGAAGCAGGTTGCAGCTTACTCACTGTGCACGGTAGAACCAGGGAACAGAAGGGACCACTCACAGGGCTTGCCAGCTGGGCGCATATCAAGGCTGTCAAGTTAGATTTTTTCTTTTAATGTGTTTATTTAAAAAATATTTTTAAAAAATGTAACAATTCCAACAATTAAAAAACGTATAGGCAATGGAAAAATATTCATCTGTATATAGAAAAATATCTGTTGAGGTCTGTGTGCAATTTTAACTAAAAACATATGTTGTGACCACAGCCTGGTTGTTCTATGAAAGAGACAGAAATTTACATATTATACAATTACATACAGAAAATATTTACAGAGAGAAAGAGGGTGGGAGGGGGTGAG
>NW_027106621.1:142419-150114 GCF_000696795.3 Halyomorpha halys
GAGAGAGAGAGAGAGAGAGAGAGAGAGAGAGAGAGAGAGAATAGGTAAGAAAATATGTATAAGATAAGATATGTAAGTAGTGTCTGAAGAACAATTTGAATCGGTATTATCAACTGTATGAAAGAAAAATGAAAAATGACAGTTCAATTTGACATAATAAAAAAAAAATAAAAAATACAGTTCATTATGTTGATTCAAATTGTTTTTCAGTTTTTTAGACACTACTTATGTATCTTATCTTATACATATATTCTTACCTATATAATATTATATTTCATCTTTCATTGTTATCAATCTACTACTACCAAGTTCCATGGTTATTAATCAACTATTTTATTTTCAATTCATTGTTATGTATATTTCCAAATTTGTTAGTTTATTATTTCTTTTAATTTTTATGTTTCTGTGAATGATGGTTGTTATATCCTTTTGCTTTATAGTCCTGATGAAGACCTGAGATTTAGATCGAAACGTCAGCAAGAATAAATAATTTTTTATTTTTTTGTGTTTATATGCTGACCGCACCTCTCGATCATCTTCTCCACTTAAAATAACTATACAATATTTATGGTTAAAGAACCAGAGCAATATTAACTTTGATCACTCAGATATTAACTTACTGAGCTCTTTCCAGTGTAGCCCGTCGTACATAGTTGCTAAAAGCTCTCCAATTAGAGCCTATTAATAAAGTGAATAATTGTTCTGGAGAACAGGTCTGCTGCCCAAATGCTTTATTCTAATTTCACTATACTTGGGACAGATTTCCAAGAATTAAAAGGTTGTATCCACGGTTTCACACTTAAATTGAGTAATTACTTAAAATCACCTACATCGATTCAAAATAAAAATTGTTTAAAAAAGGCTTTACTGCTCCAAATAAGATTTGTTATCTACATTTAAAATGGGACAGACCATCCCCTTGATAAAATTTAGAAAATATTAGATTAAGAAGTTCCTAGTCATGTTTTTTACTTCAACTTACCTACCTATATATGGAATATATGTTAAGAAAAAGTATTGCGAAAATTGTAAATTTCAGTTTTCAATGGAAATGCACATTTTGAGGTTCCCCAAGTCTGAATAATCAAGTCTTGTAAAAATATGTGTGTGTGTATGTGATGAGCCTATCTCAGAAACGGAAAGTCATATGAAACTGAAATTTATGTATTTAAAATTGAACTTAATTCAGTTTATTTTTTTTTTCAAAAAACCCATTGTGATTTTTTTATTTTTATTGTTACAGAGAAAACGTGAAGATCCCAGTGATCGGTAATGGAAATGTGCAATGTCTAGAAGATGTGAAGAGATTCATTGAAGAAACAGGTGTCGATGGTGTAATGAGTGCTGAGGGCCACCTCACCAATCCATACATCTTCGAAGGATTGGCACCTCCTGTTTGGCAACCAGCTCTGGAGTATTTGGAATTGGTTGACCGTTATCCAAGTCCAAACGCGTTCGTCAGGGGACATCTCTTCAAGCTCTTTCACAAACTGTGAGTACTTTAAAATAAGATTTATGGAAATTTTTACTTTCACTTACCTATATATGGAATATACAGTTATGGAAAGTATTGTGATCCTTAAAAATTCCGATTTTGAGTATTCAGTGGAAATACAAATTTCTGCAGCTGGGTATTCAAATAATTGAAAAGTTTGGATTAAAGAAAGTATTAGGAAAAATGGTGTAAAAAAATACAGAAACACCAAATTGGCTTTGTACGGGCAATATATATGTATGAGATAATTAATTATACAATGATATATTCCTGAATATGACCTAGAAGGTCCAAAGAACGGGTAATAATAATTAAATTATTATTATATCTTTCCCTACCGGACCTGCCCCACAAAGACCCTAGAGCAACAGTCCTATATCACTTTATAATATTAGCTTCATACAGGAAGAGGAAACTTTAAGATAGTTTAATCAAGCAATTTTTAAAAAGCGCCTGAAATTGAAAAACGGTATGAAACCCTCCACTCCCACTTACTTATCTGACTTTTCAAACATAACATATGGAATCAATTTTTCAATTTTTTTCGATTTTCTTGAAAATGGATCAAAAGATTTCGATTAAATTCTAATGTAATAAACCTCGAAATCCTTTGTGAAATCCTCAATGCCCCTTACTTTGTTACAAATCAAGTCATCCATCAGGACCTTAATGTCCCATATGTTGCCGATTTGGGCAGAACCAGATACCATTCCTTCCATGATAAACTTCCCAAACGTTCCTATAATTAAATCTCTAATTTTCAATTTGCGCCATGAATCCCCTGAAGCAGTCCCCACCCGAAGACCCGAACGGGGAACTAGTTTACCTCCGGATAATGAGCATTTTACCTCAGTAGGATCCATGACTGTTTTGTTTTTGTGAACTAAAAATTATGTGAGTAGGGCGTTCAATCCTGCGTCACACCCTCCAGCAAGCCTGGGGGGCCGTTCTCATCGTTGGTCAGCGAGTCCATTGACTTAGCCCAGAGGAACTTCCGAGGAATTTCCACTGACCATCCCCACATCCGCCAACCATGGGACACTCCTCTATGCGGTAATGAGCCTGTGCGAGGATAAAAATGAACAAAGAAAATAAAAATAAGAAGTACAGTGAAAAGTATAAATAAGCAAGAATTACTAAAAGGTATTAGACAATTAATGAAAACAGAAGTAATAACCAATAAAAAATTATGATAAGAAAAGAAATCTAAAAATACAGTACACACTAAAAGATGGAAAAAGGAGAATAAGAATAAAATCAAGGAAAATAATAAACAAAAGAAGACAACCACCTTACTCAATGCAAGTAAGCACGAAAATAAAGCTGAAGTCGGACGAGAAGATAAACAGGATGGAGGAGGGGGCATTAGTGATTAACTATGTTACATTTGACAGCAAAAAGATAAGAAATAATGTCAAAGTAAAGATAATTTTAGAAAATATTAAACATAGGCAGACATCAAATGATAATATACAATATAAGGGGGAGAAATTATATAAAAATGTATATGGATAAAATATAAAAAGAAATAAGCAATCATATAAAAGTAAGCCTTTTGATATTTGCCGACGATCTCACACTGTTGGCAGAATCAGAGGAAGAGGCTATTAGTCAAATAAATAACCTACAAATAATAACAGAAAAAGCAGGCTTACAAATATCATATCAGAAAAAACAGAGCTCTTGACTACTGAAGTAAATTTCAAGAAAAAAATAGTAAACACTGAATATGGAAAAATAAAAGTGACCAGAAAATTTAAGTACTTGGGGGAAATTATTTGTCACAACGGTTCTAAGAAAGAGAGCATCCAAGAGAAAACCACCGAATTAGAAAATTTAAGCTTTCAAACAGCTAAAATTTATAATAAGAAGAACCTCTCCTCTAATGCAAAGTTAAGGCATTATAACGTGATAAGGCCTGTGCGGGGTGGAGACCACATGCTTACCCAACTTCCAAAAGCTGCTAAAAATAGAGTGGAGGACCTTAAGAAAAATCTATGGGCCCAGAAAGACACAAGAAGGTTACAGGCTAGGATCTAACAAAGAGATCTACTGAAAAATTCGAGATGAGAATCAGAAGGTTCTATGGGCGCATGAAGAGGAAGAAGGAGAAAAGATTGAATAAGATCTTTAAAATAAATTTTAGCTACAAAAACATGGGAGGATACACGAGGCAAATGAGAGAGGAATTAAAGATACTTAAAATTACGTAGATATATAGGAAAACATTGAAAAATCTCACCAATATTGGAAGAGAAAAAAAAGGGGTACAAAGTGGTCCGAAGAATGAAAAGAAAGGCACTCGAGGATTATGAAACTGCGATGGGAAGAAAATCAAGACTCCCAAGAATATATTAAATGAATACTACTAAGACTACTGGTGCTATCAACTTACCAAGTACAATAGACAGGGAAAGGATATTTTAGTTAGTATATATTGGAGGCTGGGAACCAGGAAATTGGGTTAATTTGGCATGCTGAGATCTATCAATAGTATCACATCATAGTATCTTTCTTGCCTTTTTTAGGCATCGAAAGTAGAATTGTTTGGTTGCTGAGGTCTATCGAATTTTTACCAAACCACAACAACCTCTGTTTAATATTTGGTTATTGCGAAATCAAAGTAGGATAGTTTGGCAGCTGAAGTTTGAAGAACCGGCTGAAATGTTTACAATATTGGGAAATAGTGTTGATGGCAGAGACGCTGACCATTGGTTTCAAGCTGTATTCAAAAAAGATAAAATTTAATTTCTCAAATATATTAAGTAAATACTTTGTTTATCAACTCTCTGGGCTATTAAATGGCATCGAGAGATGCTACATGTAAGTACAACATGTAGTTAGCTTTCTATATTGGAATATTTATTAATTCAAATGATACATTTAAGAATATTACACTATCTTATATAGTTGTTTAAAAACAAAATTAAAATCTGTACCGCTACAACCCATGAAGGGTTAAGGGTGCTGTACTTCGTAAGGAAGTACTGTTACTAGACCAACAGTTATGCAAGGAGGTGATTTGGTCAGAATCATGCTTGACTGCCAGATTTTTACCCAATGAAGAGTACCTGATTTATGAGGCTGGGTGGAACCCAGGAGGGCTCCAGAACCCACAGGGTGGACTACAGTGTAACAAAATGTTTTCTGCAAAGCCGGATTTGAACCTGGGTCCTTGGAGTTAGTAGCATCATGCCTTACCACAGTGCCACCTTGTTCCCTAATAGTTGTTACATATATTAAATTAGATAGTACAAATATTAATATACGGTATTTCCCTGATGACATTACTAGTTCCCATGTTAGCTGGTAGGTTGCGTCATGCTGGGCCATAGCGGTTTTGGTGGTTGTATTAGTTACAGTATAGACCAGCTGGTAGCGGTGTCACTACAGATATACTCGTATTTATTGTATCCATTCTTTCTGCCTTATTTAATAAAATAAAGTTTCTCTATTGATATCAGTCTACTTCAGAATCAATTGTTAGATTGAAAATATTTTTATAAATATTACGCTGTTTGTTTTTTCAAAATGTTTTATTGTTTTGGTTTTTTTTTCACAGCTTTCGTCTTAAAGAAAATGCTGAAATAAGAGAGGAAATAGCAAAGGGTTCCTCAATTGATCAGTTTAGGAATGCCGTCCTGAAATTGAAAGAGAAATATCTACCTATTCATGAAGGAGAACAGTCTTGGGATGAACCATATTCAAGTAAGTTAATTATGTAATATTAATAATAAATCAAAACTCTTAGTAATACAAAAAAAATTAAGTAAAATAAGTAAGTTATTAATGCCATGTTTAATAATTAATTTGTAAATAATATTTACTTAATATTAGTATTTAATTTAATGACATTTATTTTAGCTGTATTATTTTATTTAGAATTTTTTTTATTTGAAAAGAAACATATATATTTTATGTTTTGTATTATAATCATTAAGTGTAAAAGTAACAGTTGCTAAGGTGTCGCCTAGCAACAGACCGACGATCTACATTTTAAATCAGTTGTTGCTAATTAGTCGCCTAGTACAATTCTTTACCAGTGTTGTTTGCGTACGTTATTTGTTTATTTGGATATTTTTATTGTTAGTTGTGACTATTATTGTAAATTACCAGACCCTACCTGCCCTCATTAAATCTCAGTGTGGCCATTTTGGATTTTGTACATCTTGAATGTTGATTGTGATAAATATATAATACAGCGTTTATGAATACCATTGTGGTGATTAATTTAACTATGGATTTGAATACTGAATGCATTAAAGAGCCAGTACAGATGTGGGTCCACCAACTTTTGACCAATTAGAGAGTTGTAGAGGTATTAATAACTACAAAGCGATGACCTACTCATCTTTACAGCAAAATATCTTTCTCTGACCTATCGGAGGGGATTATCTTTTCTTCAGTACTATCATCGAGTACTTTATTTTATATTGTAATATGCTCTTTTTGTGTAAATAGTATATTTTGATGTATAAAGGGTTTTTAATATGTTTTATTTTATGTATAATTTTAATATTGTTAATTGTTATTTTAAAACAAAAAGCAAGCTAACCAGTTTTCTTTGTCTAAAAGAAATACGTTATTTTTTAAACAAGAAAGATGGCGGTGCACGTCCTTCCAAAGTGTTCGTTGGGTTGTTTGTGTTAAGATGGACTGAAGTTTTTCAACCTTTGTTGTTTCTATACAGTAATTATAGAAAAAGAAAAATCAAACATGAAATAGAAAAACATAACAATTGTCAATAGACTGTTCGCATCACAAACCATGGCAAGTAAAGCAGACCAATTGTAACAAAAGCGATTATTTTGGATTGATCAGTAAACATCGAAGATAGCGGAGAGGAGATGTGTTACTCTTAGATGGGATGGCCTGGAGAGAGGACGTACTTCGACTGGAAGCGGGAAAGCTTGGAAACCATTGTTAGGATAGAGGCAACTTGTCAATCAAGAGGACGAAGCCAGATCGGACGCGAGAACAAAAGAAAACAGAAGACACCAGGAATCAAGAAGATCGTAGAGCTTGGTTAGTTTTGTATGCATAATAATAGATACATGTGTAAACTAGATTTTAATTTAAATTAAGAGAAATTATTGTATCTGTATTCTGATTGTCTAGCAACCACACGCCCTGAGATTAAGAGTCTTTCTTTTAATATAATAAAATTATATTATCTATTTTATATCAAAGTTCTTAATTTGAACCCAAGTTATTCTTTATATTTGAAGAAGTTTTATAAAACGAGTAAAGATCTTTTTATTTTATTTTTAATATTTTTTAAAAATTATTACAATATATATCTATTGATTTTGTAAATTTTTTCTTTCATTTCATAATTTGTTTTACTATTTTTATTTTTATCTATAAGCCCTTTTATTTTGACTTATATTCATTATTTTGTTTTATTATATGTTTATGTTTTCTATTGTTGGTCTCGCCAAATAAATGTTTAAATTTTTTTTAAATTAAGAAAAAAAGTCTTTTTTTTCCTTTAAAGTTTTCCTTCAAAAAGACTACTTCAATTTGAGGTGACTAACAAAAATTGAATCCTAAAATTTTATTGCTCGATAATTCTTATATCCTGGAAATATGTACGGATCTACTGTACCAAAAAATCTCTCTTTAATTAATACAATAACTATGCAATCCAATCTCTTGATTAATTCATATTTTATTTTATCTTCCAAGTAATGAGGTTCCCAAATCATTGTATTAAGGTTTTATTTTACAAAACTAGAAAAGTAATGGTACTTACTGCTTATTATAAATCAGTTTACATTAGTCCGTTTATGAAATAGGTTTATTTTATTCTAGTATATTATAATTTTTGAATTCATTTTAATCATCATTAAAATTTATATTATTTCGTTTATTGATTTTATTTTAAATTAATTGCCAGGTTATGATTTGTTTTTGCCACCTTGGATTTGCCAATCATATGTGAGGATGTCTCCTGAAGAATACACTAAGAAAATGGCTGAAAAATCTAAAGAAGCTCAAGAAAAAGAGGTTTTTATTCCTTTTTTCTTATTTAATCATTAGGAAAAAGAGATGGGCAAAAATTAGCTTTAGATGAAACTAATAGCTAAAACTGCCATGGCAACGACCCTTATTCATGAATGAACCATTGATAATTAAATATCGTATCCATGGCAACAACCCTTATTCATGAATGAACCATTGATAATTAAATATCGTAT
>NW_027106621.1:150749-153527 GCF_000696795.3 Halyomorpha halys
ATCTTATATCTATTATATTATATTATATAGATTATATTTATTTTCAGGAAAAATGTCCACCCTTTTTTCACTTCTTTTTCCTTTTTTACACCTGAACAACATTTTGGGCTCTTTTCCCCATTATCCAGTTGGAAATCTTTACATTCAACATTTAACAATTAACTCTGGATTTTCTTTTTAAGACGTTGATCATATTAATTTTTTAATGTTGAGGTGAAGAAAACTTCTATTTAGAATATAAACAATCCTATATTCGTCATTTAATGATTCCTTATTTTTGGAAAAGAAAATCCACTGCACAGACAGTTACCAAAATTTGCAGTGTGTATGGCGATGATGCCTATTTGACCTGGAAGACGTAAAGCGCTCGGGTCGTCCTTCAACTGTTGATGATGACCAAATTCAAGCATTGGTCAGAGACAACCCTCACTCTACGACAAGGGATATCGCAGAAACGCTTAACATATCTGATGCGTCTCAAATCATTTGTATCTAATAATCGCAAAGGCATAGTTTTCCATCAGGATAACGCCCCGTCCTCACTTGTCTTTGCAGACCCGGCAGAAATTATCGGAGTTTGGCTGGGATGTGATCCCCCACCCACCCTACTCACCAGATCTTGCCTCAACAGCTTTTCACTTACTTTGGGCCTTTCAAAACCCTCTTTACGGGAAACACTTTAATTTGCTCGGGAACTGCAAAACACACGTAGAGGAGTTCATTGTGCAAAAATCTGAGAAGTTCTGGGAGGGTGGAATTAAAAAATTACCTGAAAGATGGCAACATGTAATATAACAAAATGGTTCATATATTTAGAATTAATTAATTAAAAATATTTAATAGAATCTGAAGTTTTTATTGAAATCACCAGTAAAAAATGCTACAAACTTATTTTACATCCCAATGCATGAGTATGGGAATATATACCGAAAGATTGCACAAGTACCAAATATGGAATAGTTTATATTCTAATTGGAAGTTTTCTTCACCTCAACATTAAAAAGTTGGCAATTAACATATAGTTGTAATCAATAAAGTTGAAATTGCACCTTAATAAATATCTGTTTTTACACATTTAGATACAAAAATTGATATTTAAATACATATACATCATTTCCTTAATTTATAAAAAGTTTCTTGACATTGAGCCAAAAAATCTTAGTAATTGTTCATATTTTTTCTAACATTATTATTAATTTGTGGATGTAATATTCTTAAATTGTAAAGTTAATTAATATTATTCTAACTCACATATCCACAACACCAAAAAACACATGTTTGTTTAAATATAGTTGAACTTAATCTCTTAGTATCTATAATTACAAACTAAAAAGAACAATCTTAACTAACTTAAGCCCTATACTTTCTTATTCTAACCATTTTTACGCTATTCTAATATATATTTGCATATTTCCAACTTATGATCTAACCTTAAAATAAAATGCACAAAATAGTTATCCGTGAACAATGACGCGTACGTACTTGCACTTAATTGGTCGTAGCAGAGAGAAAGATCAGTTTCAAATTCACAGTTTTTCATCTAACCTCAACCCACAGAAAATTAACATCACACCTGATTCCACATCAATTTCAACATTAAAAGAAACATATGACCAGAGCTGCCGATTCACTCAACCAAAAAATACCCATTTTACCTGACGAATACTTGCCACTCGTCCTTGGAGAATCGTTATAACTCTAGCTGTATGGTTGTTAAAGTCTTGATTGTACTGTCACATTAACTATAGTGTGATAGTTGATAGTATAAGAGATAAAATGAAGCAACTGTCACATGTATATATGCCTTGACAGTATAGAATCATACAGTTTCAGTTATTGCGACCAAAGTCACAGCCTCTATCATAGTGTAACTGTTTGATAGTTACAGTCATGCCAGTTTACTGTCACAACAGCATTGCCAAAATGGCTTCGAGTTGATAGTACAAGTAATTTTAGTGGACTAACTGCTGCGTTTAACTGTCATATGTATACCTTTTTTGGCTGATTAATTTATAATCAAATATAAACCAAAAAAAATTTTTTTTTTTTTTCACAAATTCATTCCTTTAATAATACCTCAATACTTGGTAGTTGTTTTGAATTGATGTTTTTTTTTTTAATTAATAAGTAGTGACTTTTAAGCTTGCATTTAAAATAATTAGAAATGCGCAAAGTTGAGAAGGAACATTAAAAACTTAAAGGTTGATCGTACAAAAACAGTCATAGATACAGTAACAAAAATGTTTATAATTTTAAAACCGAAACAGCCTTAAACTTTCCATCCTGCATACTACAGGCTTATTACAAAAAATTATACTAAAAATATAAATAATAGTTATAAATCCAACCCGAGCCCCAAAAACAAATTTATCCGTGACTTTAAAATTGTATCTACCCTGACTCCCAAACATAACAAACTAAAAACAAATTGGTCCAAAAAATATGAAATCCCATGCCCCAAAAATAAATCAATCCCGGGCCCCAAATGGTCTAGGTACGCCTATGTTATAAAATTCAATATCTAAGGAAAAATAATAACTTGTTAGTAATAGAAAAGTTCTCTGAAAAACTAGTCGAAGGACTAGTGCGACACTTCACTAGCGCACCTACATTTAAAGTAAATCCATTTATTTTTTACCTGATTACTCGACAATTACCGACTAAAGTAAAAAATACCTGAAAATCAGAAAGTTACCTATTGCAATGTAGTTACCTACAACAATGTAAACACAGTACTTGAAAAAATTGGCATTGGCATTTTTAGAACTACCCACAAAT
>NW_027106621.1:157727-159245 GCF_000696795.3 Halyomorpha halys
TTAAAATAGTATATTTCTACTATTTGAGTTTTTTTGACCGCACCCGGACCATATTCCTTTCATCTTTACACACGGTCAATCAATAATCTTCCAATTCTAAAACTATGAATTTTTATTTATTTAGTTGTTAGATTTATATAATTAAATTTCGTAAGTCAGATGTAATTTTATAGTTATAAAATAAAACAAAAAAAACTATTAATAGTAAAAATGGGAATATACTCAAGATTAATATAAAAAATCCAATTTATATAGATTCAATTAAATTGATTTATTTAATTCATAATCGATCTAATAGAAAATAGACTTAACAGAATAGATTGATATCATATTATATATATTATAATATCCTCTTTTTTGATAAATAGTTATTTTCTAAATACAAATAGTTTAGTTTTGTTTGTTCCAAGTGTTTGCACGAAAGTGCAAACTAATCAATTTTATCATGGATCGCAGACTAATCAGTTTCATCATACAGAAGTTATGGAGGCAAAAACAAACTCATTTTAAATATTCAAAATTGCAGCACATATCCTTCCAAAGCCTGTTCCATTGCTCCTATATTGAGAAAGTAGATTAAAATTTTGTCTACTTTTGGCGTTTCTATTTATATACACATATTCTATATATGTTATTAATATAAAATAGACAAAGATAAGAATATAAAAATGTGTAATTTTTTTATATTCTTTTTATTGGCTATTTTATATCAATACTATTTTATATATTTTAATAATATTTTATTTCTCCTTTTCTTTTATTTGCATATAATTTTCTTTTCATTTAATATTTACCTTTTTGAATGTTATTATCTTAATATGTCAAAATATTTTTAGTTGTTTTCATATCCTTTTAACCCCAATGAAGCTCTACAAAGTGGGGCCAAACGTGAGCAAGTTAATAGCTGTTAACTATAAAATATATTTTCTGTATTCATTGGTTGTTATTTTGTTCTGTTCTTAGCCCTGACGAAGGCTACAAATTCTGCCCGAAACATTGGCACGATTAAATAAGTTACTTCAACTTATTTGTGTTATATTTTGACCACACCCCCAAAATATCTTCTTCTCTTATAAAATAATATTTAAAAAACAGATGTAATTTGTAATAATAAATTGAAAAAAAAAAGATAATTGGCAATTAATTAAGAGTGTTCATATTCACAATTTTTTTTAATAAAAGAAATTTCATTTGCTATACAATCAAATTATCTCCTAATACAACAAACCTTAATATTTTTTAATAAGAAACATTCTAAAACTATGAAAGGAATATGGTCCGGGTGCGGTCAAAAAAAATCAAATAGTAGAAATATACTATTTTAATGAGCCAACGTTTCGCCCCACGTTGCAGGGCTTCTTCAGGGCTATTTTGACGGCAGTCAAAACAAAAACAAAAAAAATGAAAAAAAAATCATTTTATTATTTTTTTTTTTGTTTTGACTGCCGTCAAAATAGCCCTGAAGAAGCCCTGCAACGTGGGGCGAAACGTTGGCTCATTAAAATAGTATATTTCTAC
>NW_027106621.1:159295-174104 GCF_000696795.3 Halyomorpha halys
AAATTAAGTATGGAAACTTAATTTAAAAATATTATTAAATTAAATTCTTCTTTTTCCTACAGAATTGTAAGACGGAAGAGAAGATAAGGTTTTATGGCAATGGAGAAATAACACTTCTGTCAAAGAAGAAATTAAAGAGGATGGCCAGAGGACTAACCAAACGTAAAGTAATGACCAAGTGTGTGGCCTGTCTTAATCCCATGGTAAGTAATCCTCTGCATGTTTATTTTTATTATATTTTATTTTATTATTGATATCATAGAATGGATTTTCATAATAGTTCCATTGGTTTAAATTAGTCTACTGCCTAATTCTACAAAAACCATATTTCCTCAAATTTAAAGTTCCCATAAAAACCCCAATTTCAATAAAATAATTTTTTTTTAATTTGCATTTCTACTTCCATTTGTGTATTGTGGTGTTATTTTTATCTTATATTAGAAAATTTTATAATAATATGATATCAATCTATTCTGTTAAAAGACTATTTTCTATTAGATCGATTTTAAATAAAATAAATCAGTTTAATTGAATCTAAATAAATTTGATTTTTTATATTAATCTTGAGTAATTTTTAATAATAAATTGAAAAAAAAATGATAATTGGCAATTAATTAAGAGTGTTCATATTCACAAAATTTTTAATAAAAGAAACTTCATTTGCAATACAATCAAATGATCTCCTATTACAACAAACCTTAATATTTTTTGAATAAGAAACATTCTAAAACTATGAATTTTTATTTATTTATTTGTTAGATTTATATAACTAAATTTCATTAGTCAGATATAATTTTATAGTTATCATAGAAAACAAAAAAAAACTATTCATTAGTAAAAATGAGAATTTACTCAAGATTAATATAAAAAATCAAATTTATTTAGATTCAATTAAATTGATTTATTTTATTTAAGATCGATATAATAGAAAATAGACTTTAAACAGGATAGATTGATATCATATTATTATAAAATTTTCTAATATAAAATAAAAATAACACCACAATACACAAATGGAAGTAGAAATGGAAATTCAAAAAAAAATTATTTTATTGAAATTGGAGGTTTTTACGGGAACTTTACGGTCAACTATCATGAACTCATGATTATAAATATTATCTTATTTCTTGACTATTACTTTCTATTCTATATTGTTATAGTATTAATATTATCACTAAAAAATAAATAAATCTGTACCATTACAGCCAGGTCCTTGGAGTTTGTAGCACAGTGCTTTACCGCTGAGCCGCCTCGCTTCCCATAATATTATTATTAATAAGATATCCTTTTATTCATTTAAAAAAATTTAAATATGGACTTTTAAGAATATTTTCTCTTCATTGTTAATTACATTTTTTTTTTCCTTTTTCTGCTTATTATTTGAAGTTACATTTTGGTTTTATATTACTTTTTTTTTCTTGATTTTTGCTTTCTACTCTAAGACACTAAAGCTCAGTTTTTATTTTCTGTAATATTATTCTGAAAGGATTCGGTCTAGAATAAATTAAGAATTTTATTATTGTATTAGATAAGGCTTACAAGTTAAGAGACTTGAAAAATGGCTACTTTTCAGTATTTATTAATATTAATAGATTTTTACTACATTTTTTCTTTCAGAGTCTCAAGTGCATGTATTCTTTGTGCAAGACTTGCTGTAAAAAGAAATGCTACATCGAAGGACTAGACTGCAAAGGTCATAATTTCTTGGTCAAAACAAAGAGACAAAAAGTTAGGCAATTAGGGATGAAGAAATCTAAATCTTTTTAATTTCACAGCAAACACCGAAAAAACGTCACCGAAAAAATAACTTAAACGTATTATGTTGCTTGTAACTTATAATTTTCTTACCTTATTGTAGGAAGAAGCAGATATTTTATAAATACTGGAAGATTATTGATTGACTGTGTGTATAAATGAATGGAATATGGTCCGGGTGCGGTAAAAAAAAAACTCAAATAGTAGATAATAGAAAATAATATAATTATCTACTATTTGAGTTTTTTTTTACCGCACCCGGACCATATTCTATTCATATTTTATAAATAGTTGAGTTTAATTAATTTTTATTACTAAGGCTTTTCTTCATAGGAAAAGTCTTATAAATAAATTATACAGTTGGTCCTGCATAATATGTGATTTATTTTATCTTTTTTATCGAAATTTGGATAGATACAAAATATAATTGCTGGTATTCAGTGATAAAATCTTAATTGTTTGGATAAAAAAAATCTTTTGAGATTTCTTGTTCTTTTAGATCTTATTGAAGTACCTCATATATATATAAATGTGACTTGAATTAGTGTAAAGTTTTTTAAGTTACCATTTTAATTTTTATGAGAAAAATATTTCCACTTACCTAATAATGTGAAAGAATATTTTAAAGACATTTAATTGTTTATTCCTCTATTCCTAATAAAGCCATATTTTTTAAAAAAAAATGTTTGAGGAGGTCTCTAGGAAAATAAGATAGCCACAATTTTGTTTTTTTAAAATATATATTCTAAAATGATTCTCAATTTTTTAAAATAATGTGCATCGGCTTTTATTATTATGTCAATGGAGAAAAACTTACATGTATTCAAATTAAAAAAAAAAAAAAAAAAAAAAAAAAAAAAAAAAAAAAAAAAAAAAAAAAATCTACCCTGTAAATTTCAGTTATCAATTTTATAAGTTGGATTTTCTTCACAAACTTGAGAAAATTGTTTACAAAGATAAAACAAAAACTGAGTTTTGATATAAATTTAAATGCTAGTTTTTGCACTGTCTGTGCAATATATAAAAAGTACATTATTTTTCTCAAGACATTCAATTTTTTTTCAATTTGTGGGATGCTTTATAAAACTTTCATATGCACTAGAAAAATGGGAACAGAAACAAAAATATACCACTTTGAAGGAAAATTTTATTAAAATTAAAAAAGAGCTATCCTATAAATTTTAGTTATTTCACAAAAAAAAAATTCTAAGGTAGATTATCTTCACTAATTTGAGAAAATTGTTTAAAAAGATTTTTATGTAATATTAAAATTGATTTTTACTTAAAATTATAACTGTAGTATGTAATATTATGAATGAAACTTTAATATTTTAATTGGTTTTTGAGTAAAAAATTAGTTTTAATATAAAATAAAAACATTTGAAATCCAACTTTTTACAATTTACATTTCTGATGTAAATTTAAATGCTAGTATTTAAATTGTATGTGTGATATATGAGAAAAATTGTGTTTAAATTTCATTTCAAAATTTCAAAATCATAAATCTTTCATATGAGCAAACAAATATGGTAACAGTAAGAAACATGTACCTCAAAAAAAAAAAAAGAAAAAAAAAATCGCAACCCTAATTCCAAAATCTATTAACTGCATTTTTTTTACTCTGTAAGTAGTTTAAGAACCGAAAAGGTGCTTAAAATTTCACTCCTAAAAGCATTTTTTTCAGGTTCTTTTAACTATCCATAGATAATAAATGCAGACACAAAGCTTGAAGATTCTCTCAAAACTAAGCTTTTCAGAGAAAAAAAGTTTGGAGGTATTAGAATTAGGGTCTCTAAATAGTCAAGTGGTGTAACCTTATCTTTCTATAACCTCCTCAGATTACAATATGTTACTTTCTTAAGATACTGTGATAAATAATGTCGATTAAATTTTTGTAAAAGTGATTAATTACACTGATTATAGACTATAATTAATTTCATGATCCATAAAACATTTAGACATGAAGTAAAATTATAACAAATTTAAGACTATTTAATAAAGATGTGCTGTTGCGGTGGATAAATTTATGTAAATAATGTATCTAAAATGTGGTGATTATGATAGTAATACTCTATTTGTAATAATATATGTAACTTTTATAAGTCTGATGTTATATATTAAAACGATAGTACTTGTATCTTGTACTTATTTTATTTTGTTATTAGATTAATTCTTAATTATAATTGTAAAGTATGTCTTAATGGCCTATGTCTGGGAATTAATTAAACGACTCAAAAACTACAAAAAAATTATATTCTAGACATAATTTACATTTTTTTCTCAATGTTTTACAATTTTAATTTATAAAATGCCAATAAATTAAAAATATAGATTTTAAAAATACTATGAATCATTTTCTTTTTAAATGTGAATTTTCTGAAAAAAATTGTTCTATTTGTTCCCTTTCCTTCCTGAACATTCTGGTACAATCAAATCTTGAATTTTCTATCTCATCGTTTACGAATTGGGTTCAACAATGTAGTAGTACATGAAATGAAGTTTTTATAAAATATATTTAAATATTTGACCACTATTTAAAGTTACTTTGATAATTAATACAAAATAACCTGGTTCTTTTGGATAGTTAGCATTTTTCAAAGCCTCGATATATATAATGTTATTTGTGTTTTCATCAAGAAATCAGTAAGTAAAGCATTTGAAAAAGTACAAAATAAATAAGGAACCAATTTTGTTTTAAGTTATATCAGTAATTATTAGTTATAACAAAAATATCTATATAGTCTCACTCCAGAGATGGCCAAAAATTAGTTATAGTTGAAACTAAAAGCTTAAGTTGTCATGGATACGAACCTTATTCATGAATGAAACCATTGATAAATAAATATTGTCTCCATGGCAATTTTAACTATTAGTTCCATAGTTACCCAATTATATTTCACACTTTTTATTATCTTGTAACTCCTACGTTTCAATAATTCTCAAGTATCTATCAACTAATAATTTTAATTACATTCCACTTATTATAAATTAATCCTAAAAACATTCTTAAACGTAAATTTCCTACCTTATTTACAATATTACAGCTAAACATAGGTTATCAAACTGTTGTTAAATTTTATCACTAGTCAATAACCAATCAAAATTATTAAATCATGGAACAATATGCACTAATAAATTAATTTTTATTATAATGTGATAAATTATCAAATATCACAATTTCACTGTCCATTATCACTCTTATCACTTTATCAACAATATATTGTTTAACCAGCTCAACATCTCAGGTTTGCCATATCCTCATTATATTTTCAATTTTATTATAATTTATTTATTTATTCATATTAAAATTTTATCATTTAAAAAATCTATCAAATTTAACTACCTATTATTTATCTTAACAGAAAAACATTATGATTACAAATTAATTTTGCTTAAAATTCCTGCATAATGCTGGTTAAAATTTCTAGTATCTGATTTGGAATTAACAGTATAATTGATATTTTCCAATATATAAATACATTCCAATATTTTTTTTTTTAAGATATTATTTTCTTTATGCTAAACCATTGTATTTTCAAAATCAAAATTATGCTTATTTTTGGATACATGAACCAATGCTTTTTACTTCCATCTTTATCCTTATTTTTTACATCATTATTATGCTGATATATTCTTTCTCCCAATAATTGTTCAGCCCACTTCAAACATGGAACTCTGTATACCAATCTTGATTGATTTTTTGTTTCTACTTTATCTTTAATTTTCCTATAGTTGTTTTTAATCTTATTACCGAAAACATAGGAGTTACAAAATAATATTAAGTGTGAGACTATGTGGATATTTTTATTATAACTAATAAACCTGTCTTAAACAAGATATTTCATTATATATCAATTTTTTTTTTTTTCATCTTTGTCTCAAAATCTATCGATTCCTTATTGTATATTTCGCTACTTTGCTGGAAAAGCGGCACATCTGATAAAAAAAAAGTATTTATTTTAATTAAATTGGGTATTTTCCAAAGATAGTACCTTAGAATGCACTTTTTTTTTCTGAAGTCGTCCTACCGACTTTTCTAAAGTAATTAGAGTTGTTACAAATTAACTTCAGTTGACGGCACAATTAATGGAATATATCAAACATAAAATAAAATAAAAAAATTCTTGTGAGATGTGAGAGCAGCAGTTGTCAAATGTAAAATATTTCTAGAATGATTAAAAAAATAAATAAATGGGCCTTTTTTTTTATGAATGATATTTATGTATATATTTTGTATAATTTATTCTAATGATTTTGCCATCAGAAACTGAGACACCTATATATTTGTGAATGTTAATAGTATTAATTCTAATTTTTTTAAAAAGTTTAATAAAAATGCATTTCAATTATTGTATAGAAAAGTTATAATAGAAAAATCCTTGTTAAAATTGTGTAATAATATTTTAGAAGTCCTGTATAAATAGAATAGATACTATTTCATTACTTAGTATCTGACTGCCAAGTCTATTTGTCCATTAAATATATTATAGAAAGGAGCTTTTAAATTAATTAGTAGCTATTATTACAAAATGAAAATATATAAGGCGTATTAAATTTCTGAAATGTTTTAAAAAAAAAATAGTGCAAATTCTTCTCTCGTTTGTATCATAACGTAGCTATTTAAATTTTCTATTATCATAGGACAATAATGTATTATTTTTGGAAGTATAAAATTGATTTAAGGCCTGCCAATTTTTTAGACAAGTTGATGATGAACTATTTGTACAAATTTATTGTAAGATATGTATGTAAAATATTGTATCGAATTTGGATCATTTATTTATGAGGAGAAGATGGTTGGGGGTGCGGTCAATGAAACACAAATAAGTATGACTAACTTATTTTAATGTGCCGACGTTTCGGCTAGAGTTTCTAGCCTTCTTCAGGGCTAAAAACAAAACAAGATAACAACCACAGTAAGTATAGAAAAATAAAAAAGAAAGTATTTTTCTATACTTACTGTGGTTGTTATCTTGTTTTGTTTTTAGCCCTGAAGAAGGCTAGAAACTCTAGCCGAAACGTCGGCACATTAAAATAAGTTAGTCATACTTATTTGTGTTTCATTGACCGCACCCCCAACCATCTTCTCCTCATTTATCATCCACGGTCAACTATCTCTCATAATTATGGATCATTTATTTATTTTTGTGGTTCTTTTTTCTAATAAAAATGATTTAAAATCTACTGTTTTTCTTTTTATACTATCCTTGATCATTATAAAGTTAACTTATTCAGTTATTATATATATTTATAGGTGATTGATATAAATGATTGAACGTATTATTTCAAATTGTGAAGGTGATGGGTGCGGTCAAAATAAAATAAAATTAGTTAACAACAAAATAGTCACTGTTTTGAAATCTCTCAACTTGAATAATCCTAATGAAGCTTTTTAAAGTGGGCCAAAACATTGGAAAATAAATAATTTTTAACTATTTTTTATTTTATTTTGACCGCACCCCTGACTATCTTCTTCATAATGTTGAGTTATTAGTCTTATAACAGATAAAAAATATTGTTTAAATAAATAAAATTGTATTCATTTTAGTCCCAAAACATAATTATTCAATTTATAAGTCCAATGTTTCGGCCATCCGGCAATCGGGGACAATCTTAATACAATTTTAGAACTAAAGCTTGTGATAAATTTTAAACAAAGAAGGTGATTGTGATAAATAATTTTAATTTTTAATTTAATTTGAAAATTGACTAATTAGGGAAATTTGTTGGATTGACTTGGGCAGAATAGCCTGCGTGAAGTGTTTTTAAATTATTTAGTTCTAAAAGATGATACTCATATATTGAGTGATCCACTAAATGTTTGATGAAGCAAGGAATAGAGACATTTTCTATAAATCTTGTTTGATTCAGATATCCCTGGGTTGATTGTGATATACAATTGTTTGGGGGATATTTTAAGAATTAATTATAATTGATTTGTACTGCTAGTGAAAATGATGTGGACTGTATTCGTAATGGATTTGATATAAATTATTTGTACTGAAAAGGAAAAGAAAACCTCTATTCTTGATATATTAATAAAAAGATTATGGTTTTAGCCCAGAGGGGAGTACAATTTGGATTAGTATTGTTAGTAAATTAAATTTTGCTATTAACTGGACTGGGATAATATATAGACCTAGCAGACCCAGATATATTTCACTATTCCTATATTTGATGATGAATATACATTAATTGAGCACTGTGGAAACTTTGATATCAATTAATGTACAACAGTGGTAACAGCTAACTTCGGATACAATTTTTTTGGCCTAAAATTTTCTCCTTTACAGGCCTTTTTGATTTTTTTTTTTTTTTTGAAAAATCAATTTAACTTCATCAATACAGTAGTAAATTATTTTCCAGGAAGTCTAAATTAAAAATGTAATGTTATTGTCAGAAAGTAAACAATTTCTATGTAAAACGCATCTTTTATACTTTTGAAATTGAATATTTTCTAATAATGTAGTTTGTTTTAACTTATAATTAGATTTTAGTTCTAATAAAAATTTTCCCTTCCCTTCTACACTTTCTGTTACAAATTAAAATATGCTCTCAATGCTTCTTAAGATTTCATTTAGAGTAACCAAAAAAAAAAGTCGGTAGCAGGGAAATACACCAGTATGTTCCTAAGGTTTTTAAAGCCAGGCAATGCTTCACTATTGCTATATTTGATGATGAATATACATTAATTGAACACTATTGAAACTTTGTTATCAATTAATATATAGATAAAGTGATAAGGGTAACTATAGAAACATATAGAATTAACTTTAACACGACTCAACCAATCTACATCAAACTTAGCAGTGGTTTAGGGCTCTATAAACTAACTGCACTAAAGTACACTAACTGATCTAATAATACTGATACAAATTAGAACCAGAGATATAAAATGTTTGAAAATTTTTTGTTACTTTGAAACCAATATATTGCCCTTATAAGGGCATTAAATATAAATTTTGTTAATTTGGCTTAAAAGAGCAGACATTCAGCTTTCCGCATACAACAATAGTTGTATTATCATAGAAATTGGATAAAGTGCAAAGAAGTTATGAATGATGGTCACTGCAATAAAAAAAATTCTCCAAATAAACCAAGATGAAAAATTTTCTAATTTTTAATTTTTTCGAAAAATGATATTTGATGGTTTCAGACAACGCTAAAAACGAATATGATTTGCTTTTTTTCAAAAAAAATTTTATTGACCCACTTTATTGGTTTTTAAATTTTTAGTGAATAAAAAAATCGATATAATAACCATTAAAAAATGTATATTTTTTGAGCTACATTCCAAGAATGCTTAATTTTGTTGATAATTTTTTTGTACCAAAAAAATCAGAGCAGCCTATAATCTTCTAGGAAAATCCTGAATATTTAGCAAAAAGCCCTATAAATATTTGATGTAAAGTACCAATTAACAAACATTCATTTTTATACATTAGATGATTCAATTTTACTTGACTGATGACTACTGATCATTAAAGTTTCTCTGAAGCTTGTTCTTCTATTTCTTCTCTTCTCTTGTCCGTTCTTCCAGTTCCTTAATTGAATTGATTAAACATAAACTAAAATACTGTTGCTTTGAGGAGCTCTGAGGTCAGAGTCCCTGTCCAATGTGGACTTTGTTCACACACTAGGATCCTATAACCCTACTATTTCATTGGATTGCCAATAGATGGCAGGAGTTTAAGTTCACTTCAAATAATTTATTGTAATGTATAGTTTTGAAATGAAAAAATAGTTTTATTCTGGGACAAATGTCCTCTGAGAATAAATATATGGTTCACATATTATCATTATTTGTCTGGCAAACATTTAGAAAGTTTCAGTATGCATAATAAGACACTATTAACATCTTATTTTAACTACACATTATATTAGTAACCAATAAATGCCCATTTACAGTGTTGAGATAGATGAAGGCATAGGTGTTGTTTGAAGTTAAGAATGGACGAGGATTGGCAAATGGGTTTTAGTGTTTAATGAGTGGGATCTAGTGTTTAATGAGTGGATGGATGAATGTAGAGTGAGGAGATCAACGATATACATAGGTTTTATTTTTATTTTAAAGACTTCGAATAGGAAAACACCAAGGAGGTTGGATAGAGCCACTTCAACTCAGTATACCAACATGAGACATCAAAGCACCAAGACATGAGATAAATCTTACGAAGTAATTCATAAATCTCATCTCTAGATAAGCAGATATCCCTCTAAATATTTCTTAGCTGTTTTAATTCGCAATACACATTATTAATTTTTTCTTTTTGATATGAAATAATTATATGACTCTCTGGGCATCATACATCGTTAACTGCTGGGAATTAGCTCTCAGGACATCTTTATTTTCATATTTAATTTTGTTTTGCTTTTTAACCTATTTGTTTTAACTTATTTATTCATTTCTTATAACAAATTTATATGTTTTCTTATTTCTTTTTCGGCCAAGACTCCCATTGGAGTCCTATACTGCCTAACCATGGTTGGGGGTCAAAGTTCTTCATTTTGTGGGACCGCCACTCAATGAAAAAGTCAATGCCCCAGGCCGGATTCGAACCGGCACCACCAATAGACATCAAAAATTGGTAAGACTGAGTCTTAACCACTGAGCTATGGGCGGCCCCGTTATATGTTTTCAATTTATTTATTACTTATTTTTTAAACTTATTTATATTTTTTAATTTTTTTACTGCTGTGGCTAATTTAGTTCTATATTTCTAATTATTGATAATTTCAATTCATTTCAGTAACGGATTGAAGGTGTGTTGCGGATCACTGGAGAAGGGAGGTATGAGAGAGTGGAATGGATAGAATAGTGTAGCTAAGGTTGAAAAAAAAAAAAAAAACGGAAAAATGAATAAAGAAAATGTGATATAAATTTGGTGGGGGAAGAAGAAAAAAATTGTTAAAAAATAAATAATATTAGTAATATTGTACTTAAGTTATAGTTAATTATTGTTTGAAAAGAGAAAGTAGAAAAAAAAAATTTATCTTTGTTAAATATATGGTAGTGTTTAAATAACCAATCGTGGACTGATAAGTATGATGTGTGTTCCAAAAACCCAATGCATCAGGGTAGCGTTACTGGATAAAGCATATCTATCTTGATAAATCATCTCAGAAAATATTTAATTAAATCATAAATGTACCACTCTATATCTTCAATAAAATAAATAAATGGGAATAGGAAATAAATAAAATAAATAATTCCTTAAAATATTGTGTATTGCATACATATAATTGCAGAGAAACAACACAACAGTTATACAAGCATGGTTTAACTTTTTAAACTGGCAACTGCGCCAGCCAGGTACTAGGAGTTTTGAACAACATATTAACCTATATAAATATATCCAAAAATATATACAAATATGTTACGTCGAAACAGAAAATGATCTTTGGTAGAGTTTAATGAATTTAAGAAATTTTACAAGAAGAATAGACCTTTCCCTTCAAAGGGCTGTTGCAGGAACTAAATTAAATAAGACAGGTTCACAATCTGACCTGATTTAACAGTTCCCGTCGATAGCAAAGTTATAGTTATCGATAACAAGACATAAATAAGATTTAGAACATGACATGCATGCTTTACTCAAACGCTTAATTTTAAAATTGATTAAATATGTTTTCATAAACTACCAAAGCAATTTAAACGATAGACCATTGCACTTATTTTATTTTAAAAAAATATAGTATCTTTATTTTTAAAGTAAATGCTCCTTATTTTTTTTTTAATTTAACTTTTTTTTACTAAAAAAAAAAGAAGTTACAACTGCACAAATACACAAATTCAACACACAGTACAGTCTTAAACCTAAACCAAAATGAGAGCAATGACCCACATGACGGACAATGAGGTAGCCACGCCTCACCAAATGCCATTTTCTATAACTAGTTATAATACATCAGTTAAACTTTACAAAGCCTGAGTATTCCTAAACTGTATATAAATGTACAAAACCAGTTGCAAAATCAGTCTTAAAAATAATGAAAACAATAAAATAAAATAATAAGTTTTATTAATTGAAATGATATTCTACCATTAAACGTATCACAACAGGAGTATTTCAACCACTCACAAACATGGTTACCATAACTGTGTTCCTAAACATCAGCTATAGGTAACTGAAACAGTAGATTAAGGAAATAAGAGATAAAAATGAATGGTCGAGAGTAGTATAGTAGAAGCTGTGAAATTTTTAGCACAAAAAAAATGAAGATGTTCTAATGCTGGAAATTCGTATAATAAAATTGGAATGGTTCCAATAAAATACAATTCTTGCCTAATCGAATCCAAAATAAAAGCATAAGTGTAACAAAAATTATAATAGAAACATGACAAAAAGCTCTTAAAACTTCATAAAAGTAAGAAAAAAATATTTAATTACACTGACGCAAAAAAATCATCACTCTTCCATGATACCTAGAAAAAGCTTTAATCAAGTTTAAATCGCCATTATATAGTCCAGAACTCCTATTTAATATATATTGGCTGATTTGGCATAAAGAAAACATTGGTGCCGAAACTTACAGAAATCTTTTAAAAAATATAATTTGTTTCCACCATTTTATTTTAACTATATTAAGTGGATACCAATTTTCTAACAATATTTCAAAAACTTTTGTTTTAATAAATTTAATAGTTAGTACATTGATGAAATATTATCAATAATTAACAAAAAATATATAAATCAATTTATTAAATTCCATATCTAACCTCAAATTTACACTTTAAATAGAAAATAATAGAAATAATTCTTAGTCATTAATATAATAAGAAATGAACCAAGAAGCCTTAGTGCAGAATGTACTAAAAAAGAATCAAGTAGTAATCATATACTTAACTGATATAGTAATCATGATATAAATTAAATTATAATTACAGCAAAGAATTTCATAATAGAGCAACATTTAACTAAAATTAAAATACAAATTTTTGAAATATTGTTAGAAAATTGGTACCCATTTAATTTAATAAAATAAATGGGGGAAACAAATTATACGTACAGATTTGAGTAATAATAGGTTTAAAAATATGTATAACTAATAATAAACAAACAACTGCTACACAA
The DNA here is from genome assembly GCF_000696795.3 of Halyomorpha halys. Lineage (NCBI taxonomy): Eukaryota > Metazoa > Arthropoda > Insecta > Hemiptera > Pentatomidae > Halyomorpha > Halyomorpha halys. The sequence continues at coordinate 172,126 of NW_027106621.1, forward strand.
TATTTTTTTTTTAAATATAGGCAAAATAAATTTTATAATTCCTTGACGATGAAAAAAAAAAATTTCATAATTTATCCATCGATATAATGGAATATCTAATTTATAGGTAATATTTCTTGAAGGATTAATTCATCAACTGTATATTGTTTCTGCTACAATCTTATGTTAACGGCCACTGAAGTTCTATTTTAATAAAGAAAAAACTTAGAACGATAATGATAATTCTGAAAAATTGTATATTTACTTTTCAGTCACATTTTAAACATTAAGAAAGATATGAAGGGATCTGATTCAGTCAACAGTTTCAGATAATCTGGTCGATAAAAATAATGTGTTTATTAAAATACAGTGCAATCTTGGTAATCTAAACCTCAGCAGTCTGAACACTACAGTAATCCGAACGCATTAAAAAAAAAATTTATTGTTCTGTGGGAAAAGTAATCTTATTACCTTGGTACGCAATATTCTTTTTTTAACAAAAAAATAAGTGGACATGTATAAAGGAAGTTTTTAACTTCCCGATCTATAGGCAAAGTATTGTAATCACTGTGAAAAATTGAGCAGTCTCAATATCGGGTAATCTAATTTCTATGGAAGTTTATATTACATTTTGCTGGAATTAGAAATTCATATATATTTTAAAAGACATTTGATTCTGTAAAACTAATTTAAAATTAGTAGAAATATGTGTAATACAAATTTTGTTGGTGATTTTTTTTTTTTTAAACGTTTTAAATAAATTGATATGAAGAGTATTTTTAAAATTTTTATTTATACTTTTTTCACTTATAAATGAACAATATTATAACTTTCACAAATCAAATGATCACTTAGCATTACTGGAGATGTAAAAGAAAAAAATACGGCTAGTGACCTCAAGAAAAAAAACCAGAATTCTTTAAAAAATACTAACTTTTTGCAACTTCAAAATGTCAAATTTAAAAAAAAAAAAAAAAAAAAAATGTGAAAAATTAAATAAATAAAATAGTTATGTACATTCATATTATTTAATTTATTTACACCATTTTTCTTAATACTTTCTTTAATCTGAGCAATGAGTTCGGACTACCAAAGTTACACTGTAGTTGTTTTCATTTACGACCAAAAAGAAGAACAAATAGGTAAATATCATATCATACAAAATTACTATTTCTCATTAGATTATGAGCATAGAGAAAACAAGTATTATGTTGATTCAATAAGTATTATATGCATCCAACTGGTGCCTTCAAGATAACATTTAAGCAGAAATGTCGCAATGGGAGGGATGAATAGGCAAAAATTAGCTATTGATAAAACTATAGCTAAAGTTGTCATGGATACGACCCTTATTCATGAATGAAAAATTAATAAATATATACAATATCCAAGACAATTTTAGCTATTAGTTTCAATTATAGTTAATTTTTTCCCAACTCCGTAAATATAAATTAAGTGCCACTCTTCTTCCTCTCCCAAATAACTTGAAAACCCAAAAAGTTGGGAAATTTGAAAACCTACTTCAAACCACGAAAATTATGATAAAACATTTTAATCAAAGAGCCACTAAAATGGTAAAACCAATACCTCTGAAGTAAAGAATTAGAATTTTAAAAATATAATATTGTTTGAAGAGTCGACATTTGCAACAAGTAAGCGAAAAGTTTATATCCAAAAAGCGGAAAAATTAAAATATTTAATACTTGATAAACACGTATAGAAAATCTTCAGGTCATTTAGGTGAAATGTATCTTAAAAACAATGATCAATTGATTAAAATCACAATTACGTTTAGAGTTTTCCTCATTAAAATTCTGATAATCAATAAATCATTTTTGTATAAAGATAAGAAAGGTAATAACAGACATGCGGACAGGGATATACCTGACGCTGATACAAAACGTTTGAAGATTGGAAAGTCAGAGAGAGGGAGGTATAGATTGGTTAACATTAAATATTTTTTAGCCCTTAATTAACCATCAGCTGGACCGATATAAATC
>NW_027106621.1:174189-187646 GCF_000696795.3 Halyomorpha halys
ACCTAAATATAAAAATATTCCATAATATAGTTGGTAAAATTAAAAATATGTTAATGTAGGTGAGAAATTTAAGATTTTCCCCTCTTCCTAAATAAATTGTTGCAATGCCCCTACATGTAGGATTTAGATTCCTTCCTTATTTCAAAATCCTGTTTCTTATTAACAGTATAAGATAAAGGGGGTATTCAATTCTCCATATACTTCCTTTAGAGAGCTTCATAAAGAATCTTTCGATACCAGAAATAAAGACAATGCAGTCCACACAAATTTAGTTCTAACTTTACTATATAACTGATCTTTTTTAATAAAAACCACACCAGTAACCAACAAAAACCTGAATTCAAAATACCAAAATTGGCTTTGACATAGTTCCTCAGTTCAAAAGATATCAAAAAAATAAGTTATGTGACGACGTACAACACTAAAGTGTTATCACCGGCTGTTAGAGTATTTCTTGAGCAAGATATCAACCTGTTGTCACCATCAACTAACATTTAGTTGGTTTCACTGGACATGAAATTGTTAAGATTTATTACAATATCATGAAAACTAGATACAATTTTAACAGATCAAGATACATATCAACTATTAACTATATAGTTGAAACTAATAGCTAATGTTGCCATGGATACAATATTTATTTATCAATGGTCCATTCATGAATAAGGGTCGTATCCATGGCAACTTTATCTATCAGTTTTGATTATAATTAATTTTTGCCCATCTTTGTTTGATAGTCTTCGGTTTACTTTGAACTCATTAATATGAATGTCATACATTCTTCATAAAAATAAAAAATAAACCTTTTGAATTAAAAGGTGATAATTTTTTACACTCCCTGATGTTATACTTGGATATAAGTATATTAATATACATAAATAGTGTATGGAACACTGTGAGTCATTTGTATTGTTTACAAAACGATTTCGAACATTTACAAATAATAATACACTATCTTATAAGAGACGTTCAGCCATGTATGTGCAATCTGCCATCTTGATTAAGAATGGAACAAGAATTTGAGTTTAATACAAATTCCTTGTTGAAATAATCCCTAGGACTTGGAATTTTTGTTTTTCAAAAACAATACATCATATTGCACAAAGATATAGAAATATTAAATAGAAACATCAACTTGAACACCCAAAAGTTCATTACATATATAATTTTTTTTATTATTCTTATATTGAATTTAATTAGAAATTTCAATTGAATTGGTATTAATCGTACTCATCGAAACGGTAAACCAATATTAATAGATTAAATAACTCAAATACACAATATTTTGAAAGACATAAAATATTAATTCATTCTATAACAACTACAAATCTACTAATATACACTATTAATTTATATGAATTTATATTAGTATAAATTCATAATAAACTTTTTCTATAAATCATAAAACACAATAAAAAAAAAAATAACCTAATGTTTTAACAATTAATAAATATGAACAACAAAATAATATTCAATATTGCGATTAATTAGATAGCATTCGAATGCTATTTCATAAATTGATAATTTACAACTTATTCAATTTAAAATGAACAAATTATCAAAAACAGTGAACATATTTCCATTTGTAAATATTTAAATAATAACAAAATGCTCATTGTTGATTGGCTAAACATAACATAATGCTTATTGTTCATTGGTTAAACATAACATGATGATTATTGTTGAGTGGCTTAAATGTAGATATGAATACTGAAATATAGTTTAATAATTTAATTTTAAAAAATGTGCAGTAGCCATAAAACTTTGTAGGGTAGCTGGTAGAAATATTTTTTTTTATTTTTCAAAAATTCTGAAATGGACAAGTTATGTATTTTGTTAAAATGTAATTTTAGGGCATATTATTTTTTTATCTTTCTATGAACAATATTTTAGATAGTACTATCGAATATGTACTGGCTAATACAACAAAACCATTCCTAGTTAATAAAGCTTCCGAAGTATTACTGAATATAAGTCAACAAGTTGCTAAGATAAACTTACTTATTCTCATTTATTGAGTCATTTTTGAAAACAATACTACCTTTTCTCCTTTATTATTTCCATTTTATTGCATTACAAGATTTACCATAATTTATATTATTATTGATTCTCGTATGATATATCTGTAGTTGCTTGTTTTAAGGGTGTATCCAGAACCAAAAGCAAAGGTTGTTCAGGTTGTGACATTTCAGTACGGAAAAAACGAATTAAACCAAAATTTTGAGAAAATTATATATAATTATACCAATGTTTTATAAGTTATTACAATTATTTCCTTCAAGAAAAAAAAAATTAATTTTTATTACATTAATACTTTTTTTTACTTTCAAGGGGGGCAGCCCACCCTGCCCCTCACTGGGGACAATCCGAAGAGAATTTGAAGGACTAGAACGATTACATATAATCAGGGGCTGAAAATAACTATTAATTTTAATTTTGAAAAAGTTTCAATAATAAAATAATTTTCATTTCCATAAAATAAAATTAAAAATTTTTTTTTTTCAAATTATTATCTTTTAATTTTTATTCGTAACACCTAACAAATTTAAATTTTTTATTATTTTTTCACCTGTAATGTTAAGTAGCTATTCGTTTAATTATAACTAATCCAGGAGGAACCATTTACAATTGGCTGTCTCAATATTTAATGTATGCCGATGATGTCATTGTGGCAAGAGCCTGAACAGGTAATAGATATGACTGTGTACATGAAAAGTTCAAGAAAGGATAAAGAAGTGAATAGTTAAGTGACTTTTAAAGACCACAGTTACAGTTCTGTAAACCAGTTTAAGTACCTGGGAAGCCTGGTTACAGATGATAACAAAGTAAAGGGCGAAATAGAGGCCAGGATAGCAGCAGGGAATAGATGTTATTTCTCACTGCAGAAAATTCTGAAGTTTAGAGCTCTCTCTCTATAAGGATGAGAGTTGTCATTTATAAAACCATCCTAAGGCCAGATCTATGGGGGAGAAACATAAACAAGAAAAGTGGAATGGATGCTTAACACCTGAGAGAAAAAGGAATTTAGAAGGATCTGGGGAGGAGTTTCAGAGAATGGGATTTGGAGAAGAGGAAGGAATGAGAAGCTGATGGAACTGTTTGGAAAACCCAACATCGTGGTTTTAGTGAAAACAGCATAAGATGGATAGGACATGTAGAGAGGATGCCTGATCAAAGGATACCCAAAAAGATGCTATACAGGAAACAGGATGGAAAACGAAAAAGAAGATGTCCTCGGATCAGATGGCTGGACAATATGAAGGAAGATCTAAAGCAGTTAAATGTTGAAAGATGTAAAGAGAGAGCAAGAGTTTATGGATATTCATTGAGTGTGGTAGAGGAGGCCTAGGTTGTTATAGGCAGTGTAGTACCATAATAATGTTTTTTGATCGGGTTTCACAACTCAGTTTCTTAAAGCTAATAAATTACTTTTTAAAAAGTTTTCTAAAAATAAAAGAGTTAACCCTAAAACTAAATTTGGAAAACTTTTTTTTTTTTTTTTAATTTACAAAAAAGTTTTATTCTCAACATTTTTATTAATTCATTATATATTACCTAAGTTTCGGCCAAGCAAATTTTTATCAAGTTTAATCTATAGACACTAAGTTGTCTTAAACTGATTATTACAAAATTAGATCAGATAGAAAACTGTAAAAAGTAATATCGGAAGAATTCCACTGGGCAGTTCTATAAAAATATATTTTGAAAACCGTGCTTTTCATAAGCAAACATGCATAAAGTTACGATAACAAGGATAGTAAATACTCCATCAGGGCTGTTAGGTGGGAGTATAAACAGAGACTCTTCAAATGGCAATTTTGAATTTATTTGCAACCGAAATGTTGGCAGGAAAAAAAAATTATATCAAACTTATATATGAGAATGAATCATGGAATTTGCAATAAATACCTGCAAAAAATAGGCATAACTAAAACTTTTCGATGAGAAAATTGTAACAGTAATGAGACCCTTAAATATACCTAAAAAAAATCCAAGAACTTTGTTCAAAGATCTAGAAACGAATCAAAATATTATTTATGAAAGTATATTAAAAATAACAGACTATGCAAAAATATTTGAAATCTAAAAACAAAAATGTATAAAAGAAATCGTTAAGGTATAGTATATTAGTAAATTGCATATATTTAATTTAATAAATAGCAATAACAAATAGAATATAGTAAATTAATTTTTGGCTGAATGAAATAGACCAATGCTACCTACACAAGGAAAAAAAACTCTATTCATTAGCAAATTTAATTAAATTCTTACACACACAACTTAAAAAGGAAAAGAAATTGGTGTTTCAAAAGCTGTTTCTATGAAAACATTGATGGTATAGAGTTCTTAATGATAAGCTCGTCAAATGCAACATAATGTATATTATAATAATTATTTCCCTAAAATATTAGTTTTCATGATATTTATCAAAATATATTTTAAAAAATTTATTATTTTTTGGAAAACCTGTATCTTGTGATTTATTGAATGTAAAATTAGGGCTCAAATTGATGTTTAATTTACTATTAATTTGTTAATAATGATATTTCAGCTACATATAAAGCTTTAGGATTTATAGGCAATAAATCTAAATATATACGGAGGCTATTTCGAAAAATCTGCTATTTTAGGGATTCCGTTCATCAGGGAGTGGTGAACTTTTTATCATCGTGTTTTGCGCAAGGTTCCATTCACTGAAATCAATTGAATTAACTTTTTAAATCCAAATACAGTTAAATTTTAAGCCATTTTTATTGTACTATATTACGATATTTTAAAACTAATGATTTTATAGGTGACGATTAAAAGATTTTTAGTTATAACAACTTATCCTTGATAATGAACAGGTTGGCCGAAATGCTGGTAATGTGAAATAAATGAATAAACATGTAGAGACTAAAAGGATCTAATTTATTACTATTGATAAAATAACCAGTTATAAACAAAAAATTAAAATATATATTTTTTTAGATTGGATCTATCACCTTATTTTTGCAGTTCCTTCAATTATATTTTATGGTTTTACACAAAACTTTTCATTTCTGCTCACTGCGCTTGTTTAAAAATTAAAGAAACTCCACAAGCAAACATTGAACCATACAAAATGTTTAATTTAATCTTAATAAAAACAATGCTACCAAGCAACTGGTGGAAACAGTACAAGGAAATTACGTTACAGAGGAAAGATCTACATTTGAGTAATTTTCTCCAACAAAAGGTATCTTACATTATATGAACATAAATAAGAGCCAGCGACTATATTTGCCCACATCTCTAGACACCAGTACATACTTGATAGTTTTTCATTAAACATTGAATGTTTTTAATCAATAAAATGAACAAGCTTTGCCACATCTCATGCACAATAATTTATTTTTTATTTCAAAGTCCGAACTTCCTATAAACAAAGTTTGGATAAGAAGCTATTTCACAAGTTGACCAGCTATTCAACAAATACATTTGTACAAAAGATGAGTTATCAATATATACATTAAAATTATAATCATACAAAACATACAAATAAAAATGAGTGCATTTTCTTTTATAAAAGTCTGACCCTGATAAAAATTAGTTGAAATTTTAACTAGAGATAATATCACAGATAATTTTTAAATAACTTGAATGATATCTTTCCATCAAATGAATGGATATAAAGCAAATTTTACAGCAAAGACACAAATAATAAAAATAAGAACACCTATATGGTTAAAATAAAGATGAGATAAAATTAAAGAAAATAAAAAGTTGTAAGTCTTAAGTGCTATCAAGAAAATTTTATTTTATAATTTTAGCTAATCATAAACAAAAGAAAAAACTTTTTAAATTAACTTCTCAAATTTGCAATAAATTGAGAAAAATACATTAAAAATTAACAAAGGAAAATGAAAGAATTTCCAACACTGAAAGGAAAAATATCCCCATCTAATAATTATTACCGTAAAATTATTCAATACTAAATAACAAATAACTTTGGAAAAACAAAAAAATATATAAAACACAAAATTCAATAACTAAATAACTAAAAGAATACTTCATTCCTCAAGTTGTAATAATTAAAAAACATTTGAAAATGTACCCAATCAATGAACGGATAAATAAAAACGAAAGTCCTTTTTTGACGCTTGTCAGGTTCTTTTTTTTTCCGTACTATTGACATGTTTCTAACATATAAGACAAAGTAAATTTTAAGAAAAACATTATAAAAAAAAAAAAAGAATTATTACTCTGAAATGATAGAAGTTAAAACAATTAAAAATCCTTTAGAAAAACAAAACAGTGAAATGTGCATAATACTGATTCTTAATACATTCATTAGTTATTTTAATTGTCGTGGAAGGAAGGGGACATATACACACGGTAGTGTCATGTGACACATGACACACTATCTAATTCTAGAACAGTTAAAAAAATGCTCACTTCCAGAAACAATGATATAACTAATAATTCATAAGTATTCTATGAACCTGAGTCAATTAAATGTACAAATGTTAAATAATCAATCCAAGAATTTTAAAATATATAATAAAAATAAAACTGTAAAATTATAAAAAAAAAAACAAAAGACTGAATATTGCATACGAAAAGTACTACGTTAAAATCGAGATAATTTGAGTATCAATAAGATCAATTTGAAATAAGCTGTAAATTACATTTGAATTATGGTAACTATTTAAAAAAATAAATGAAATTTCATGAAAATTAATAAATATTGCACCTGTGAATATTTTGAAGAATACTGAATTTAAAATGTTTAGCTTAGTCTTTTTTGGAACAACTGAAGATATTAAAAATATATTTTTAAAAATTTTAGATGTAGCTATTGGTAATTGAAAACGGTCAATACTGCAATGAGTTGAATATCTCTCAATGGAACTGCAAAATACTGAATATAGGAATAGGTTGGAGGCAAACATTAGATTCTACTTTCAACTCTTGAAATAATGTACTAGATTGTGGAAATCAAATAGAAAAATGTATCAGAACATTTGAGTAATGTTTTAAAAATTAAGATTTCAAACAATAGCCATCCACTTCAATTACCCTGAACTTAATCGATATAAATTATGATAATTATTACAAAGAACAGTATAAAGACTAAAAAGAACTACTAGTCAAAGTGGTAACTGATGTTTCATCTAATGAGCTTGTCGAATTCGATTGGTTGAAAATTGAAAACTTTTTTTTCGCTTTTGTAGAATTTTTTTGAAGATAATTTTCAGATTCTTCTTGTAGGGGTTGCTCACTTACTTCGATGTTGAGTGTGGGTGGAGGTGGAGGATTCAGAATGTGAAATTTTTTCCTAAATTTAGGAGGAGAAACCGGGATATGATTATTTTCAGTTGTTTCTTGTGGCGGTGGCATGAGGCTATGTTTTGCTGCAATGTGCCTTTTCAGGTATTGCGGCCCTTTGGCAATGTGATCGCACTTGTCACACTTCGTAGATGTCCTATGCTCGATCTTTTTGTGCCTCCTTACCTCCCTTAAACTGTCAGACCTGAAATCGCAATCTGAGCATTTATGAAGCGCTTCGACATGATTTTTTAGGTTCTCGGACAATACAGTGCTGTAATTGCAATGTGGGCACTTGTGCTGGCGCCGGAGCTTATGCTTGTCGAGAATGTGAAGCTCAAGAGCAGAGAGTGTGATGGATCTCCGGCCACACTCCGGACACTTGTGAGGCTTCTCGGTTGGGTGTGAGCCAAGCGTGTGCTTGAAGAAGGCATCAACAAGGTCAGTTGAGTAGGTGCACTGGGTGCAAGTCAGTATGCCGCCCGGGTGCCTGTTGTTGAAGTGCTTCTCCAGCTGAAACTGGTGCACAGAAGCGTATTCACAATAAGGGCATTTAAATGGCCTCTCGCCTGTGTGCTGTGCCATCATATGCTTTTCTAGATTGGTCTTCCATGAAGATATGTAACTACAATGATGGCAATTAAATGAAGAACGCTTCTTCTTACGACCGTTTACTTGCTCACCATCTGCATTTTCTGAAAGGGTTAACAGAAAGAGTATATATTGAGAAGCAGTGTATGGAAAACCAAAACCTTTCAAATAAATAAACAAGAAAATAAGGAAAATTAAATGAGAGAATATATTATTCCGGGATTTGACTTATAAATAACAAACTTAAACTAGTTGGACAACTTCTTAAAACAAAGTCATACAAGAATAACTATTACTGATAAAACTTATCTTTTAATTATAATTAACAAAAATGTCACTAAAAAGATACTAAAAAAGTTTTTGACAAATGACAACTTTGTCTACTTTGTTGAAAAAGGGTTCAACTTATGAGAGTTACAATTCTCTTTGAGAACTTCACGAATTAAAATGTATCCTTTTCCACTGTATCATATTACATAGTAACACAAATATTAATAATATTTTATTGTAAGCAGATAAATAAAAAAATTACTAATAGTTCTTGTTAGAAAATTATGCCAATAATTACAATTAAGTTAATGTAAATATTCAAATTTCATTTCATTTAAATTATTATTTATAATTAAATATTATTTTAAGCAGAATGGATTAAGAAAAGTCAAATTTATTTTAATTATTTATCATTTGTAAATATTAGCTAATAAGTGGCTTGAAATTACAAAGAGACAAATTACGATCATTAACTATATCTTACGATTTCTTAAATCTCGGGTAAACTCAGTAATTATTCGTTCCATCAGAAAAGCTAACCTTCAAATCATGCGGGTAAACTTTATCAGTCAATGATAGCCGGTTAAACTGAGATTTAGAGCAAATCTACACTTAAGTAAGAAACCAAAGAAGAAACCATCAAAGTTCAAGTTAGATCTGTTATATAGCGAAGGTGTATTGTATCATTCCATTTCTTTTCAAATTGATAAAATAGATTTGATCAAAATAGACAATTTGACAGATGATGAAGATTTCAAAGAATTAGTTGCTCAGTCCATAATGAAAAAAAAAAGTATTCCATCCTAGATCAAATTATTTTTTTCACTGGTCGGATGAAGAATTTTTTCAGTGATTACGTCTCTCAAAAGTGGCTGTTGAATCAATTTTAAATTTAATTGGACCCACAATTTCTAACATTTCTGAGTTCGGCCGTTATCTCAATTTCAGATAGCTTTGGTAACCTGATTAATAAAACTGTAGACCAGAAATAGGTCGCTAAGTTGCTGAAGTTTTACTCAACTCTTGGACACATCTAAGTTATACCAACCTTAATTCTGGAGGTTAGTGCAACCAATGCATGTTGCATGATGAGGTTTGGTGAAAATTTAGGTTTTAAAATTAATTTAATTTAATTTACTTTGTTCATTATTATATAAATCTGTATATATTTTAAATCATATTTAGTCACACCTTAGTTAAATTTACTTTTATTTCATGTTATCTATTTTCTTACATTGTTATATTGTTCTAGTGTTAGTATTTTTTTTAGCCCTGCGCAACCTGGGGCAAAACGGCTCACTTTAAATAATTTAATTATTATTTAATTTATTTTTTTTTTACCGCACCCGGTGTAGTATTATAGTGTAGTATTTTCCTTCTATATATTACACACAGCCGATCAGCAATATTCCAAAAGCCACATTAATTTTTAAAAAAATTGTTTATATTACTATTTGTTAACAAACAATCTATCTATCTTATCGTTTTCTATTTTATATAAATTTAATTAGTCATATTTTAAATTTGATTTTTCAGAATATTCTATTCTTGTGAAGACTTTTTGTAATTAAGAAGGTTCCCAAAAGGTTTTAAATTGGTTCAACTTAAATCATAACCTGATCATGTTTGGCTATTTCAACATCAATAACTCGGGCTACTCTAAAATAAAATAAAATAAAAAAAAAAAAAGAAAAAAGAAAAAATCAAATGGTCCACAATAAGCCTTTATATTTTTTTTGTTTTAAACTTACCATATTCTTTCTCTTTTATTTTGACCACCGTGACATCATTTTCGACATCATAGATGTTATCTGAGAACAATACAATTTTAGCAGAAATTAGTTAGGAAAAGAAGAACTTATTAGCTTAAACTATTACTTACAATGATTAACACCATTTTCTTCACCTGCTTCGCTAACTCGTTTTCTTTTACCGCGCCGAATCTTCTTTTTTCCTTTGTCATATTTCTTAACTTCAACATCTTGGTTGTTACCCATAAAAACTTTATCTATAATTGACAAAAAAAAAAAATAAATAACTACAATAAAAATAATAAAAGATTTCTAATTAAATATAATTACAATGACTACATCCAGGTTCTTCATTGACCGGTTCAGGAGAATTCACTTGCTTTTCCTCATCAGATTCTTCAATCGTCAGATCGTTTTCATCCTCGTCAGTTAGAATAATTCTATCTATATAGAATATATGCTTTATTATAAAAAAAATAAAAATAACAAACTTCCAACAAATCTTGAATTTTCATAAAGGAAATATACCTTAGTTAAAAACAATTTAGCAATATCTATTTCAAATAATAATCAATTTATAGAAAAAAATTATAATACTGACAGTAGTAAATTATTTTCCGGGAAGCCTAATATATAGACGTAATGTTATTATCAGAAAGTAAACAATTTCTATGTAATACGTATCTTCTATAATTGTGAAATTGAATATTTTCTAATATTATAGTTTCTTTTGACTTATAATTAGATTTTATTTCTAAAAAAACTTTTCCCTTCCCTCCACATTTTCTGTTACAAATTATAATATGCCCTCAATGCTTCTTAAGATCTCATTTGATGTAACCAAAAAATTTTTTTATTTTTATAGTTCTGATGAAGCTCTAGAGAAAGTGGGGCAAATAGTTAAGTTGTAAGTATTTTCTGTATTCTCTTGACTGCACCCCTGACCTTCTTCTTTATAATTCGAAATAATACGGCCAATCACTTATATATATGATGATTAAATATTGTTTTATGTACATTTAAATTACAATTTGGACCAATATAGCACTCCACTTTGTTCATGTTAATATTGAGCTTTCGACTACCATTCATATTACAGTACTATAAAACAATTACAGTGTAATCTTGGTAATCCAAACAGGCCTAAAAAAAAAGTCGTTTTCAAATAAAAGTTCCCGATATATAGGAAAGTTATTGTAATCACTGTGAAAATCAAATGTTCAAATTTTTAGTTCCGATATCGGGTAATCTAATTCCTAAAGAAGTATACATAACATGGTAATATGGTAAAATAAGGTCCGCGAGACCTTCGGAGAGAGAGAGTTCACCGTGAGAGGCCTCTGGTTTGGATCTCGTGGAACAATACCAGATAGAACAAGGAGCTTCTTAGAAGGCCTAGGTGTTAGCATTGGGGATATTGCAATCTTGGTGGAAAATATTATTTTGGACTCCCTGGGTATCATACACCATCACCTGCATGGGAATTAGCTCGGAGATTATTCTTTGTTTTATATATTTATCTTAATATGTTGACCTCTCTATTTGTGTGTTTTAACGTATTTATTCATTAAATTATTTTATTTTATTACTACTATTGTTTTTTTTTTTAAAACTTATTTATCCATTCAAGTGTTTCCTGTAACCGGTTTTTTATTATATTTTCCTTTTAAACTATGTGTTAGTCTTATTCTTGTAAAATGTATCTATTTGTTTGTTTTTGACAACTGCTGTGACTATGAATGATGGTCTGATCTCACATAACCGTCTAATATTGAATTTGTTTAGCGGGTCACTGAAGATGATCTAGGAGGGAGAATTCCAGAGAGCGAATTTGTTGATCGGGTGATTTAAAAATTGTGAAAGGGTGAAATTGGCGGAGCAGAAATGAGAAGGAAAAATAGGAATGAATTGAAACATTTGTATTTGTTGTACAGACCGAAATTGAATGTAAAAGGAAACTGTAGGGGGAAAAAAATTGTTTATTATATCTTATTATTGTTTCTCTTTTTTTCTGATTATACCATGTACGTGTAATTTATATATGTCCGATTACGGATTGATAAGTATGCTGTGTGAGATAGCAACCTGATGTATTTAGGCAGCATAGATAAATAAAGTATTTCTCTCTCTCTTTTTATTAAATTTCACTTTTTTCATCACTTTATCTTAAATAATTTTGTACATATATTTACTAACTAGATTTTCATAAGTATTTTATTATTTGTTCTTTCTTATTACTTAACTTTATAGTAACTTTTCTCATACAACTTTCTTCTTATAGTACTATACATGTCTTTCACTACAATTTTGTTACTATAATTAGTTTAATTATAATTAGTTATATAGCAGTATAATATTTAATGCTAATGAGTGTACCTGTTTTAATCATAATCAGGCACATCCTGCACTTTATTATATAAAATCAACTAATTATCTTCCAATATAAACCATCTATAATAATAAAAAATAAAAAATATATAATACTAAAAAATTATAAACAACAAAATAAATTTATATGAAGAGAAGGGTCGGGAGTGCGGTCAGAAATAACACAAATAAGAAAAAAAAAAACTTATTTAATAGTATCAACGTTTCGGCCAGAATTTCTAGCCTTCATTAGGGCTACTAATTTTAAATAGTTGTTAGCAATAGGCCACTAGTCCACTATCTCTCATCTTTAACAAAATAAATTACTTACAACAGTTTTTAGGTTGATCTGGAGGATGTACATTATTTTCAACCTTCTGCGGTTCATCTTTTGAATCCATTGCATCAAAAACTACAAAACAAAATTTCTTTTAAGTCAAATAATGCAGAGTGATCAATATTTCTACTCTTACTAATTTCTAACTTAAAGATATCCCAGTTCCATTTGACACCCACTGATTACTAGATAATCAAATTGGTAAGATAACAGATTATCAAGATTTGTCATAGATTAAATTTGTAAACTATGGAAATTTTTTGTTATCAAATGAACAAAAATTATACAATGCTTAATAATTATGGATAAAATGTATATATTTTTCATATAATTAAATACGTTGCAAATCAAAGAAATAGTAATGGCACAGTGGTCCTAACTTTTCCATTTACCATCAGTTACCTCAGAATTGCTGTTACTAATCTTGAAATTTAATTTTAATTATTTAAACAATGAAAAGGATAAGGATAAAATAGTCAAACCTTAATTAGAGGTTAGATCCTTGGATTTGGACATTATATATAGTGTAATTTTGGTAATCAATACTCTGAACAATCCAGTAATCCGAACTGGCATAAAAAAAAGTTAACTTTTTTTTAGAGAAAATACATCAGGCACTAACATTTTGTTTTCAAATAAAAGTGCACATTTGTAAAGAACATTTTTAACCTCCCCGATATAAGGGTAACTTATTGAAATCACAGTAAAAATTGAAAAGTATTCAGAATATATTTTGTTGGAATTATAAATACAAAATATCTATTGTATAAATCATTTGATTCTGCAAAACTGATTTAATTAATAGTAGGAATATGTTAAGTACAAATTTTGTTGGTGAGCTTTTCTTTTTT
>NW_027106621.1:188021-195770 GCF_000696795.3 Halyomorpha halys
ATCCTCCCCTTGCCTGAAATGTGCGAAAAGATATGATTTTTATGCCCACAAACATAGTGGTTGTATTTTTAGTAATAATTATGCAAACTAAGCAAAAGAAAATAGACACATGCACCAAGAAGGAAGATGCAGAATAATAAAAAAAAATTTCTGTATGTTTAAAGATTTAAAACTACTAATCTTTCAGAAGATTTTTAAATAATTTTGCTTTTCAAAAAGCTATATCTCGAGAACTATTGAACGTAAATAGCTCTATGAGGGCTTACAGTTTAGCAAATTTACTCTACTTTAAGTGATGTTATCTTAGATTTTCTATTGTTGGTAGTTTTTAAGATAGAGCTCTGAATGAAAAATTAATGTTTTTTAAGGTTTTTAAACAGCCGCCATTTTTTATTCTCCCTACTTATACTTGGCAGACTCATTAATTTTGACTAGTAATTATACATAGTTTTCATTAAAATAATCAAAAATTGGGATGAGATAACTGCCTATTTTCTCCTTTTGGGCTCTTCTACTAATTACACTCTTCATATTCAATCGACACAATGACTAATAGACTAAAAGACGCATTCAAAATAATATTTAAGTACCTTGAAAAATGGTAGTTACATCTAAACATTGAAAAAAAATAAGCCATAATTTTCACAAATCGACAACCTATACTTGCCTCGAACAAAGTTTTAATTGATATTCCTAATCTGTTATGCCAAATTTGTAAAATTCTTAGGAGTGTACTTTAGATAATAAACTATAATTTAATTACCATTTTAATTTTGACTCAAAAAATGCATAGAAAATAATATACAAAGTTATTATATTATACAAGTTTAAATATAAATTCATCTTCCATTAATAGATGGATAGCCTATAAATCAGTACTATCATAACATATGTCTATACCATATGGAGCTTCACTAATTTAACCAACTTGAAAAAAAAAAATAAAAGCATTCCGAAATAAATTTTTCAGGATTGTTAACAACTATTCATATTAAGCAAGAATAATTGAGATGGATTCAGAACTAAATATAGAAACCGCAAATGAATATAAACAATTTAAACTGACTCATAATGTCTTTTGATCATGCCCCAACTCTTTAAACCCGTTAATAACCGAAATATGTAATTATACAAAAAACAACAACCCTTAGACATGTAGATAAGAAAACGAAGCATATATTGTAAAAATCTTCAATAAGGAAACCGTGTTTTATTGTATTTCAAAAATGTTTTTTCTTTCAGTTTATTTTTTATCAAATAATAAAACAATTAATATGTAATAACTAGCAAAGAAAAATGAATTGTAATTAAACTAGCAGACTTGGCATTGCTTTGCAAATTGTTAGATTTAGGGATGTAGATAGATTAATTGAATATAACTGAATGTACGATATATGTTTAGTTATTTACACATTAGATTAATGATTCAATTAATTGCTTAATATATCTATATCTTTCATAGTGGTAAATAACATGACATAATACAAATATATGGTAAAAAAAATATGAATAACTTTAACACGAATCAACCAATCTACTTGAAACATTACAGAGCTTTAAGGATCTATAAACTGTACCAACCAGCACAAACCGGATCTAATTAAAGAAATTAGAACCAGAGATATAAAATTAAATATTTTTCTTAATTTGAAACCAGTATTTCACTCTTATAAGGACATTAAAATTAAAGTTTGTTAATGTAGGTTAAAAGAGCAGACATGCAGCTTTTCAACGGTTGTATTAACGTAGAAATTGGATAAAATGTAAAGGAGTTATAAACAATTATAAGAGCAATGGTCGCCGGTAGAAAATAAACTACTTCACTTCAAGCCTCATTATGTTTTTATAGATAGAATTAGAAATATTTTTTCTTATTGTTCATTAAGAAACAAATCGATTGGCAAATAATAACCATGAAGAAAATGTATAATTTCAGAGCTATGTACCAAAAACGCTTTATTGTGTTTATCATTTCTTTTCTTTTTTTTTTTTTTTTTCTGGAGAAATCGGGGCAGTCTAAAACCTTCCCAGGAAAATCCTGAACATCATAATCAGATGAACGGTATGGCAGCACACAAAGTACCAACAAACAAAGATTGGTTTTTATGTATTAGATATTATATTCATGCATTCAAATCTTTTATATTATATTAAAAAAAAAAAAAAAAATATGGAATGGCTATAAATTTAAAAAGGTTAGTAACACCCTTAACTGAAAAGATGCAGCATAAAATAGTACTGTATTTTGGAGTCTTAAATAGGCCATAATCAAGTGATAGATTGTATAGGTTTTAATTCTTCAACAACAGAGAAGTTTTAATATGAAAAATGGACCATTATTAAGCAAATATTCCATGGTTTTATTAGATTATATTTGATATATGATAATTATTATATGTGATTATATTATTTTTTAAATTTATCTAAAGTCCAGAACTCCAATTTAACCTTTTTTTTTTTTCTTGAAATGTTCTCTATTTTTCTAATATAACATAAAATAATAATTTTAAATATTGCGCTATTTATTTTTTGTTGATGGCACAAAGTTGTTTAGAAAATAAATTCTACATTAAGGAGACCTCCTATATTTTAAAGTGCCTGGTGTGGCCACTTGATTATTAATGGACATTACTGAATTTGTAGTGATCTCTTTCCGTACCGAGACTAATTTTTGAAAATGAGGCTCATGAATAAATAAGAAAAAAAAATAAAAGAAGATACAAATCTTTGGTTCAGACAGTGAAGCAGAACAGTTCACTACAATAAAATCATCCCGAACCAATTCAATATAAACAATTATAATGATCAATACATTTTTTCAATTACACTTTCAGTCGGCATCATAGCCAACTAAAATTAACGGCTCATACTTTTATTTTATAAGATTTTTGAAAAATGGTAAAGATGAAGAGAAATAAAAGGAATGTAAATAATAAGTATGGACGAAAAATAACTTTTAACTTATTCTAATTAAAATTGAATTATTAATCTTTTAAAATATAAGAAGATGGTCAGGATTGCGGTCAAAAAAAGAACAAATAGTTTATAACTATTTTGGACATTAATATATTTTATTTAAATTTTTACGGTCAACTATATATACATATATTATTCTTTTTCAATTTTGAGAGAAAACATTTGTTTGATTTTTTTTAATATCAATATGATATATACAAATTTCTAAAGCGAAACCAATTTTTTAATCAAGCTAGTAGAATGAAAGATAAAATTATTTGCAAGTTTAAGTTGATTGAAATTTTATTTATATTCTACAAACCAAATCACTACAGATTTACTGTTCGTTGTTTCATAACCCAAATTTAACTAATCCCAAAATTCCCTATTGATCAGATAAATAAAAAATTTGAACAATATACAACAATAATTACATAACAGTACCCAACCAATTAAATATAAATAAAACAATATATAACATTAAGTAATAAAAGAATATTTAAAGAGAACAAAATGAAAAAAACAAAATGACTTGCCTAATGCTTTACAAGCTCATAAAGTTGATTCAGAACTTTAATAATAATAAACAATCAAATACTTTTTAAAATCTATATAAATTTGATAAAGTTACTAAAATGAAAGATAATCTTGCACGTACAGTTTAGGATGTAATTTTAATGTATAGGAATAATAATATGAAAATATTATAATGTTAAACTTTAATAATTTATCTCAATGTATTAAGAAATAATAATAAAAATATATATATCGAATTGAATAACATACCTCAACACATCCACTCTTAAAAGATATCAAATCAGTCTATTTTATCTGTCAACCTTAAAACTAAAGACAAAATAACCATTAAGTTTCATAATAACTATAGATATCAAAACAAATCAAATATTACATTGAGACTTACTAGTAAGCATCTTTATATATGAGGTCCTATAAAGAATATAGATTTGTATGTAAATAAATACATACAAGATGTTCACTACATTTCCATCATTGAACCAAAAATAGAATGTCTTATAATTCGGCTATTAACTTTTGCAATAAATGAATTTTGATATTGAAGTCATTTCAATCAATGAGCTTATCTTGTACATTTCAAAACAAAATCAGTTGGTTTCATTCAATCTGTCGA
The DNA here is from genome assembly GCF_000696795.3 of Halyomorpha halys. Lineage (NCBI taxonomy): Eukaryota > Metazoa > Arthropoda > Insecta > Hemiptera > Pentatomidae > Halyomorpha > Halyomorpha halys. The sequence continues at coordinate 192,127 of NW_027106621.1, forward strand.
AGACGAAATCATAATGTAATAATTGGAAAATTCAAGAAAACGTAACACTTTTAAGCGACATAAAACCAATCTCCAAATTGATTATTCCAAAAGGAGTACTTTAGTCTTAAAAAAGGAGAAAAGCTTAAAAGTTATGATGAACTAAGTTAAGTTTCTGTTTAATACAGGGCGTCAAGTATCACAGATAGAATACATTTTAATAATCGATATTAAGTAGTGAATAGAGGAAATATGAAAGCTACATATTTTATTTATGGCTTAGTTAAATAAAGTATAAAGATTAATAAAAACGAATCATATTTAAAGTTTATGAAGTTCAAAGAATAATTTTAAACGTTGGAATTGACATAAAATATATATTATAACTAATCGATACTAAATTTGCTCAAGATTTCGGCGTGATAGATTAGATAGTGCGTTACCTCCCGCCTATTATCACATTTTTTTGCCGGCCTTTAACTTCAAGTCGTGATTAAGAATTCTATGTCAGTTTAATCACTCATTTTAATAATGAACGAAGCGAAAAACGAAGAATCTCAACCCAACGCCAGTGATGAGAGTGCGAACTATGGTTATAACTTATTCCCTGAACGAAAAGGCGAATTGTCTCGCACTGTAACAGGAATACTCACTGGAAAAGAAGGGAAAGAAGAAATTCAAAGGATGAAATGTGAAAGAACTGTGTATAAATGTTTCATGACAAGTCAGTATTTATCCAATCATTGATGATCATTCCTTACTGTTGTTTATGTATGTGGCATACTGCAGGAATCAACTTAAAACTTAAGTTCTTAAACACTCTTTATTCAGATATAATCATGCTAGATATTTGGTCAAATTTAGTTTTAGTTTTGAATTAGATGTACTCCGAGGCTAGTGCTGTAGACTGAGGGTCATTGGACAGACTGTCATTCAGCTAGTTGGACTGTCAAAATAACCCATCTATGGTACAATCCTACAGAATGTCAAATATAAAAAAAAAAATTCTTTTGTCGCATGTATCACTATTAAAGGAAAAAAGCAATACTAACCCTTTCGTTACCAATTATGAAAAAATAAAATAAATAGCCTTGAAATCTCTTGAATAGAAAATATGAGTTTTCGTATTTTTGTGTAAGAAGTTGGCTAGGTTTCCCATGCACTCCTGTGGTATGAGGAAGCAATCACATTTCCTGCAGTTACTTTACCCCACAGACAATTTGAAGTGTCCTCTGGGCAGTATTGTCCCACTGGAAGTGAATACAACAAAATCTTCTATCGCTTCATTCCTTATTGACTATATTGAACTAAAATTACCTAATTGGACCCTTATCATCTTACACTTTGCTGTTACATTTGAGTTGTACACTCAGTAGGTAGATAAAGCATTGAAAAATCTAAGATTTAAAAAATTTTGTAGACCAACTTTCATTGCAATTATAACCATTTTTTAATTTTATATCATGCCTTCTGTGGTGGCTCTAATGATTCGTTAAATAATTTTTATCGTGTTTTGCAATTTCAGTGAAAATTTAGGTTGTTCTGAATAATTTGCCAATCCTCGTAATCCTCCTTAAAAGCATAGGTTTATTTGATATTACAATCGAACACAGTGAAAAAGCAATGTAACTCAAATTTGTTTAAAAAATAGGTAACAACTGCTTTTGTCAAATTTTTTAATGGGTTAAATGGTGGTACAGTCAAAACAGGAGAAAAATAAGATTAAATGACTAAATTACTGTTGAGGAATGTGTGATTCCAATGTAAATTTTGTTGTTAGAATTTGTTTTTGCCAATTAGATGTTATATGCCTCATTTTTCCATTTGTTATTCAGTTGTATGTGCTTTTTAAAAAATAAGTTAGATTTTTACTTAAAAAAAAAAAAAAGTTTGATTTTAATAATTATTTTTTAAATTAATTATATTCCTCACAATGATCATTTAAGATGAAGCATATTAAATATTGTATTATTTTTTTTTTTCAGGTAGCCTAGTTAAACTTATGACAGGCGCTTTGAAAGCCTCTGGATGGTTTGTAGCCTATTCTTATTTAATATTACTATATTTAGATCTGATAGATTAGAATTATGTTGTATCTAGTATTTAGTTGATAAAATTATATATGATTTTACAGAAGTTTTGCATTTGATAGTTCGTTTTTGAAATTTCCATTATTTATTTGAGAATAAGTATGATGCAAAAAAAAAAAAAGAGTATTATGGAACACTTAAAAATATTTATAATCTTCCAAGTCAAGGATATTTGTAATTGATATCTCATCATGTGCCAAAACATTGTATTGTTCTACATGATGTAATATTTTCTAAAATTTCTCCATCATAATAACTCTATTCTGAATTCTGTATTCAAATTATTATATGAAATTTTAGCTAATGTATGTAATTTGTTCACTATGATTATTTAATATTTGACTTTATTGACTTCTTAATTCAGTTTTACTTTTAAAGACTGGACATCAATAACAGTCTGTTATTGAAAAAAAAAAAATCCTGATTTAAACAGAAGTAGACCATGAAATTGTTATTGCACACCCATATTTTAGGTTGTTAAAAATGTCATTTAGTTTTGCTGCCCGGTCTGAATCAATATTTTTTAAAATTATTTAGTAGATGGTAAGGTGTGTGGTTAAAAGAAAAAAAAAAGAAATAGTTAACGACTACAAACACAACACATGCCCCCCTCACACATACATGATTCAAACAAATATAAAAGAGGAATGTGATTCATACAAATGTAAAAATTAATAATAAAAATAATATATTAAAAAAAAAAAGTCGAAGAGGAGTTATAATTTAGAAAGAAGGCTATGTGCTTTTAAAAATTTAAACACTATTGTAACTTTAACTTCCTCATTTGTGAGAGCTTCTGATAAATTTGGGGTCAATCCTATCCTGTTTATCGTTGGCAAATAGTGAGTACATTCTTAAAAAATATGTTTAATCATGAGAATAGACTAACAATATTTGCACGTTGGAGATGGCAGTTTTTTGATCAGGTGAGAGTGCACGAGGAGAGTATGACCTATTCTCAAGCGGGTTAGAGCAACTTCCTCCCTACGGCTATTGCAGTAAGATGTCGACCATGGTTTTACTGATCTTTTAATTTACTCGGAGAACTTTGATCCCACTTGGCCTGCCATCTTTCTAATATTTGTAATTTAAGGGGTGTACTGAGTTCTGATGGGGTAAGAACGGCGGTGACATGGCCAGGGAGTGTGAGTGCCTCTCTGGCAGTTTTGTTTGCAAGCTCATTACTAAATATTTTGACATAGTAGGAAAATAGGATAAAAAAAGGTAAATTATTTAAATATAAGAGAAAAGAAAATTATGAATGTAATATGGTCCGGGTGCGGTAAAAAAAACAACTCAAATAGTAGAAAATTATACTATTTTATTGAGCCAACATTTCGCCCCACGTTGTAGGGCTTCGTCAGGCAACAACATCAAAACACTATAGTTACAAAAAGGAAAAAAAGAAAAAACATAAGTGTAAAATAACAGGGGTATAAAATGTAAAAAAGTAAGATATAATAAGAAAAATTAAAGGTTGTAAATAGTAAATGAAAAGGGTAATAGTAACAGATAGATAAGAGAAGAAATGTTAAAGAAAGTACAAATAAAGAGATGAAAAAAGAAAAAAAAAAA
>NW_027106621.1:196440-198900 GCF_000696795.3 Halyomorpha halys
ATGCAGTCTTTATCAACTTTATGATTGGTGGATAAAAGAAAATTATGTTAAGTGATTTATGTATAGCACCAGATTTCTTACTTTTGTACCACTACAGACTGTTTCTCTGGTAATGAATTAATAAATATTATGTATATTGGTGGTAGAGAGGCAACAACAAGGAGTGAAGTCAAACTTAAACAGTAATATTCAACCAATAATATATATTAACAAAGAGAAAATCTATTAATAATGAGGTGTAGATTGTTGACCGTAGAATACTGATTGGAGAAGATGGTTGGGGGGGTGTGTTCAGCAACCTAGAACAACATAAATAAAGAAGAAAAAAATTTATTTATGCCGATGTTTCAACGTCCTATAGCCCTGATGAAGACCTGCAACTAAGGTCAAAACGTCGGCATAAATAAATATTTTTTTGTTTATTTATGTTTTTCTTCGCTTACCGCACCCCCCTCTCTCCCTCCCCCCCGACCATCTCCAATCAGAAAATCTATTTAATGAACGAACTTCAAATACTTAAATAAATTAAAGCAAAATAGTTTACCATATTTTAATGAACTTTCATAATAGTAACCCCTATCTCTATGCAAAAAATGGATTTTTAAATAACAAATATTTATTATACCTATTCACTTTAGTATAATGAATGAACGTGTCTAGAAATTAATTTTGTTGTGTCCATTTCCAGTCTATTTCCTGCTCTTTTCCTTCTAGTACAAGAGCCCAAGAGGAGAAAAAAGGCAGTTATTTCACCCCAATTTTTGATTACTTTAATGAAAACTATGTATAATTAATAGTCATAATTGATGAGTCTGCCAAGTATAGGTAGGGGTAATAAAAAATGGCAGCTGTTTCAAAGCGATAAAAAAAAAAATTTCATTCGGAGCTCTATATCTTAAAAAGTAGGAACAACATTTTGAAAATTCGGCATTTAACCTCTATCCCAAACTCTCATTTCTGTCATAAACTGAAATTAGAATTTTTTTTACAATTATTTACTACTTATTCTGCTCCCCTTAATTTATTACATTTATAACTAAGTAAATGTAAAATTGCTTCAAATAATTTTGTCCATTTTTTTTAGGCTCAAGTATTTCTCTATGCTATGATGGAGAAAAAATTCATTCGTTACTATTTAGAATAATAAGTGAGTGGGTAGCTCATTGGTTTGCTACTAACTCCAAAGACCCAGATTCGAGTCCAGTTGTGGCAGATAATTATTTACTGTTTCACTGTATCCTTGAGTGAGCCCTCTGGGTTCGGCGGCCCTCTGGGGTCCACCCAGCCTCATAAATTGGTTACCTTTAATTTGGTAAAAATCTAGCTGTAGAGCATGATTCTGACTAAATAACCTCCTTGTATAACTGTCTAGTAACAATACTTACTTTCTTACAAAGTACTGCACCCTTATCTTAACCCTTCATGTTGGGTTAACAACCTGTTTACGACATGTTGCGGTTCAGATTTAATTTTTTTTTAAATTATTTAGAATTAATAGTGTGGTGTTGATTTATTTATTTAAATGAGAGTTCATTTAAAAAAATAAAATAAATAAAAACAGTAGAAATCATAGAACATAATAAGTATTTATTGATCTTAAATAAACTTTGCTCCTCTTTATCTACTGGCATTAAATTGTTTATTATTATCTTAATCCTGTATCTTAGAGCTATATTTTTATTGACATATTTTGTAATTCTCAATCCTTCTCAGATAACTCAGTTGTACTTTAACTTCTCATCATTAAACATGCTAGTTCAATATGAACTTGCAATGATTCTATGGCTTTATATAAAAGACAAACTTAGCTGAAAATACTTGGAGTGATAAGTGAGTTCAACTTAGTCTTTTTGATATTTCAACCAATATTGTCGATTCTGAAAGTATATTACAATTTTATTTTATATTTTGTTACTTAATACATTAATATTGAGTTAGCTATGGCCAAATGTCCATATTAGAAATTCCATTTAATTAAAATTTTATTATATCAGGAATAAGTACCTATTTTAACCAGTATTTCAAGCATAAATTTGATTTTAGTATTTTTAATAAAAATTACTCCACTTGCAATATTTAGAAAGAACGCAATAATCTTTTTTTTTTTTTTTTTTTATGATTATAATTTAAGCTTAACAATTTAATTGTATTGCAGTTAGCCTCATCAACTTCTGATTTCCTAAAATTGAGTAAGATCAGTTTGTCTGCATTTCTTTAAGATCACAGCAATTATTAGGCCAAACTTAAACTAGTGGCCAAGATAGGAACAGTTGGGCTTGTATCATGAATAAAAAAAAAAAAATACTATTAGTAAATATGATAAATGTTTCAGAACACATGATAAATGTTTCAGAACACATGGTAATCTTAGAAAGGAACCACCTGATGGTGTTACTTCAATCATTTCTTTAAATTTGAAAGGAATATGGTCCGGGTGCGGTAAAAAAAAACTCAAATAGT
>NW_027106621.1:205021-206263 GCF_000696795.3 Halyomorpha halys
CTGTTCTCATTTAGCTTTGATGAAGCCCGGCAAAGTGGGCTTATTTATTGGTTACCAATAAATGGTTTTTTACTATTTTGTACCTTTATCAACCGCACCACTCAATTAGTTGAGCTAATAAATAGTTTTTTTAATATAATCCATGTGTCAGTCATTAAAGGTACAAAATAGTAAACAAAACTATTTAATTAAATTATTATAATTAGTTAATTAAGTAAATAAACATTGTTTCTATATCCCTCAACTAGAACAGCCCTGATAAAGCTCTACAAAGTGGGTCAAAACATCAGCAAATAAATAGTTGTTAACAATTTTTTTGTTTTCTTTTGACCGCACCTTTGAGCATCTTGTTCGTAATTTGAAATAATACGGTCAGTCATTTATTTTATTTAATTAAGTAGTTTTGTTTACTATTTTGTACAATTATTGAGCGCCACCCGAACTGTCTTCCTACAATCTACTTCAGATGGTCGACTATCTTTTTCCAATATTAATAATTATTAATTAAAACTCTTTCATGATCAAGTTCTGTGTATATTGATAATATCGAGACCAGATTTACGGAATTCATTAATCCAACAATGTTCGAAATTGCAATATTTCTATTCACATTCTTAATTTTGATATTTATATTTCAATAATAAATTTAATTTAAACACTACTATTCATTTTAATGCTAACGAGCATGAATCGAACGCTGATAAAGGTCTACAACTTTGACTAAAACATCAACATAAATTGAACATTATGTTTCATTATTGCAGGTTTTATATCTACCTTCCTTTGGTTGTACCTGTTAATATAAGTTTCATCATGTATTGTACGTTTATATTCTTAATGTTTTAAGTAATGTACGTGTAATGTTTTAAGTAATGTACGTTTATGTTCTTAATATTTTACATTTTTTTTTATCCTTTTCTCATTTAGCCCTGATGAAGCCCTTTAAGATTGGGGTGAAATGTTTAAAAATAAATAGTATTTTGTACCTTTTTTTGACCTACAGACTATCGTTCCATAATTAAACTAATTGAGTTAGGTTAGTGAACCTACTTCCCCAGTATCATGTATTGATTATTCTTTTCCACATTTATTGATATTTATGGTCACTATTAGGTTCCTATAGGTTGTATTGCGGTATTATAAGCTTAATGTTTTCCTGATTGAATAGTCTATCTTGTTCAAAAAAAAATTTTCATATTGGACTGATAGTTCCTAAAATTAGAGCTTTTGAATGAATAAGCT
>NW_027106621.1:206313-208583 GCF_000696795.3 Halyomorpha halys
AAGCTTAGAGGGTCTGTCAAGTAAGTTTTGTAGTAATAAGAATCCATGAGCAAGGTGAAAATTTTCTAATTTTTTTTTTTACTCCCATTGAAGTCCTATATTGCCTAACCATGGTTGGGGGGTCAAAGTTTTTCATTTTGTGGGACAGCTACTCTATGAAAAAAGTCAACGCCCCAGGCCGGATAGGAACAGGCACTGCCAATTGACATCAAAAATTGGTAAGACTATGTCTTAACCACTGAGCTACGGGCAACCCAAATTTTTTAGACCGCCCTAATTTTTAATTTATTAAAAATAATGGTATTTATAGGTTTCAGACAATACTATAAACGAATATGATTTGCTTTTTCATGAAGCAATTTTTTTTACCTACTATGCTGAAATTCTCATTATGTTTTTTTTAAAATTATAAGTGAATAAAACATCATTTAGTTGAATCATTAACATTTTATTCTTATTCTTCAGCAAGATACAAATCGATTAGCTAATAATAACCATAAAAAAAGTATACTTCCTGAGCTATGTGACACAATTGCTCAATTTTGTTAGTAACCTTTTTTTTAATGAAAAAATCGGAACAGTCTATAACCTTCCTGGGAAAATCTTGAACATTTAGCTAAAAGCTATAACACACTTGGATGAATGATATGGCAGTGCATAAAGTACGATATGAACAAACAAGTATTGATTTTTATATATTAGATAAATTTGTTTTGTATCTTTCCTGTTAGTTGATTTGTTGTTTGTTTTGTTTAATCATCAGCTTTTATCATTCATTCTCTAATTCAACTGTTTCCAATGTTAGGTTTACTACTTGTGTGTAAACAACCAATGTCATTCTATCTCACTGTTATGATATTACTTATATGATAGAAATCTGACGTGGGGAAATTATGCTTAATTTTGTGCCCCATAATTTTCCTGGTAGTTACTGGTTCGAGTTTTGATATCATGACCTAAAAAAAAAAATGAAGTATTGTGGTACTATCAAAGTTGAGGCCGTTCATAGCCTAGCCGTAAAGCACCAACTTTGACTGGCCTGGGGGTCTGACTTTTATTTCTGTAGTGGTCCCATGAAAAGAAAACTTGACCCCACACTATGGTTAGAACCATCACTGACCTCGGATAGTCCCCTCGTTCCACCCAGACATTTTTTATGTGTTTATATAATCTATTAGTTCTTTATGAATTGTATATCACAGCAGAAACTTGCTTTACCTGGGTTCTTGGATTAATCAGCAGTAAAAAGAAAATAATTGAAGTGCTTTGAAATAAGTTTGGTCAAACAAAACAAAATAACTTAGTGTTTGATTATCATTAAAACCTTTTTTTATTTATTTACATTTACTACTGTTAATTACATTTACTACTGATGTATTTATATAAAAATACATCAAGTAAATTTGATTTTAGATTATAATGAAATGATACAGGCATGTAGAGAAACTATCCATTGGGAGCAGTCTAATAGCATTTCTATATTAGAAGGTCTCGAGGCCATCTTGTTTTCAGGTGCCTCAGAGGATTGTCAGGAATGTAAGAGGAAGCAAGTCAAGAAATTAGTGGGTTTGGGTGATTAGGGAGTTTATAATGTAAGGATTGATATCTGGTTCGGGCTAGGTCGGTTACATATGTAGCATTGAGGTCTTTAGGGATGATTCTGATGACTTATGGATATTTATGACTAAGTAAGGAGTATTGAGGATTTTATGAAGGATATTTGTTACAAGAGGAATTAGAAGGTCAAATCTCGACTCCGTATGTCCAGCTAAGGCTTATTATAGTTATGTAAATCAGTCTTTTGTAATGGATTGGAAGTTTTAGACTGTTTCTCTAGTAAGTGCTGTAATAGTCGGAATCAACGTCCAATTTCCTGTCTTCAGCCTTGTATGAGGATTCCATGTCAGTTATTTGTCCGGGTGTAGTCCAATAAGAGCAACATTATTAAAGGATACTCTAGAGCAGTTGGTAAGTTTACCACAAAGGGTAAAGGTGATTTGATGGGATTTATTTTAATCCTCTAACTTCAAAACCATTTTTCGAGGGTTGTGGTATAAGATTGGAGAGTTTGGGATGCAAATAAAGTGTTATTATTAACTGTGAGCACACATGTGTCATCGGCATACGTGGTGAGGATAGTGTTAGCATTTTAGGATTGGTATTGTATCTTAACTTTTATCTAATTTTTGAGAAAATTAACTTTGCTTTAATTTATTTCTTTTTTTTTGCATTTCTTTTATACACTCTAAATCTGATTATTATTCATAAGT
>NW_027106621.1:212982-225069 GCF_000696795.3 Halyomorpha halys
TAGAGTTCTACTACTGGGTAGTTTCTCTACATCCTGTATCATATCATATATCATTATGATCAAATTTACTGGTTGTATTTTTTTATACAGTTGTAAATATCAAACAATATCAAAAAAATAAAAATATATTAGTTCATAATGCTATTTATTATTTGTGTTTGTTTAATGTTCATGAAATTTTAATTTTTCTATAGATTGTAATTTGCCAAAACAACTCAAGAAGCGAAGGAGTAGTTCAAGGTATCATGACGCACGAAATGATTCATATGTTCGATTATTGCAATAATAAAGTGGATTTCAAGAATTTAGACCATTTAGCCTGTACCGAAATAAGAGCGGCGAACCTGACACACTGTAGCTTGACTTCATCCGTTCTTCAAGGGGATGTATCACCTTTTAATATCAAAGCAAATCATAAAGTAAGCTATTATTTTTAATTTTATTGCTGCTTTAAGTAATTAACATTTGTTAATTAATTTGTTAGTTGTAATTAACCTTTAACTGTAAGTAATTAACCTTTGCCTTTGTCAAGGGTACTCGTTGTGTTATGTTGTATAATGTTATTTTGGTAACTTGTAATCTAGGTTCTATAACTGAAAGATTTGAATATCTAGTTGGGTCTAATGAAAATATCTTCCTTGTTAAGTATCCCCTCTTGAGGAACTCATTTATTTAATCATGGTTCGAGGCCATTGCCCCATCTCTAGGCAGATTAACAGTATTTTATTTGTTTATCTAATATATAAAAATTAATGTTTGTTCGTACTTTATGTGCTGCTATACCCTTCATTGTGATGGATATTTGCTTAATGTTTAGGATTTTCCCTGGAAGGATATCGAGTATTCCAATTTCTCCTGTAAAAAAAATTTTATTAGCAAAATTAAGCATTTTTTGAGCCTAACTCAGAAAGTGTACATTTGTTTACTGATTATTACATGGCAATTGATTTGTCTCTTTCTGAAGAATAAGAAAAAAATGTTCCTGATTCTATTAAACAATTTTTATTTACTAAAAATTAAAAAAAAAACATAATGTGGCTTGAAGTAAATTACCAACATCATTATCGGTGGCGCTACAACTCTTGTAGAGTCAAGGCCTCCTGCAACTTCGTCCGCCAGTCCTCTCTTATGGTTGCCGCTGCTCTCCAATTGCGGATTCCCAAGATAGACCTGGCATCCGCTGCCACTCCATTGATCCATCGATGCTGGGGTCTTCCTACTCTCGTTGTCCAGGTTGTCATACCCTTTTATCCTAGGAATCTGATCCTGGGTCATTCTTAGTACATGGCCTGACCACCGAAGCCGACCCACTTTGATCACCCTTATAATATCCGGGTTCCTGTAGAGGCCTGCCAGTTCAGCATTTGTTCTCATCCTCCAGATACCATCAGCATAAACCAGGCCATACATTTTCCTCAATATTCTCCTCTCGAAACTTAGGAGAAGGGCTTCTTGTGACCTGGGTAATGTCCAGCATTCGGAGGCATAAGTGAGAACTGGCCTCAGTAGGGTCTTATACAGCTCTATCTTTGTGTTTTGGGAAATAGCCCTGCTCCTGAAATGCTTCAGTAAATAATTCTGCGATGTATTTCTGCTTGAAAAAAAAAAAAAAATGCAATTTTTGAGGGAATTCTTGAAGTAAATTAGGTCAACAAATTTTTTTTTAGGAATAAACCAATCATATTAGTTTATAGCGTCATCTCAAGCACTTAAATATAAATTTTCAAAAAAATTAGAAATTAGAAATTTATCGTCTTGATTTATTTGGAGCATTTGTTTTCTACCGGTGACTATTGTTCATATAATTATTTGTAACTCCTCTGTACTATTACAGCCGTTGGAAAGCTAAATTTCTCCTGTTTTAACATACATTAACAAAATTCAGATTTAATTCCCTTTTAATGGTGCAATATTGGTTTCAAATAAAGAAAAACTTTTTAAATGTTTTATTTTATATTTTTGGTTCTAATTGATTTAATTAGATCCAGTTTGTGCCAGTACAAGAGCCCACGAGGAGAAAAAAGGCAGTTATCTCACCCCAATTTTTGATTACTTTAATGAAAACTATGTATAATTACTATCCAAAATTGGTGAGTCTGCCAATTATAGTTAGGGGAATAAAAAATGGCAGCTGTTTCAAAGCGATAATTTTTCATTCGGAGCTCTATATCTCAAAAAGTTGGAACAACACAAGAAAACCTAAGAGAACATTATTTAAAGAATAGTAAATTTGCTAAAATATGAGCCCCAATAGAGTTATTTACATTAAATATTTTTTGAGATATAGCTTTTTATAAAGCAACGTTTCAGAAAAATGTTGTATGGCACATACTGAAATATCAGTAGATAATGAATTTATTTTGAAAACTTTATATCTCAAAAACCATTTGACGTACAGATGTCTATTAGCACTCAAATTAATGATAGTTTGATGAGCTATAAACTGGTTTATGATGTTTAGCTTGTATGAGTTATAGTTTACTTGAAATTTGCTAAAATAAATTGATTTATAGTTGTTCGGACAAATTTTCATTTGCCAAATTTATATTCATATGTGAATATTATAAAAACTACTACCCCTACGAAGATAAGTGTCATAAACTACTGTATAGAAAGTTAAATTTCCTTTATTTTGAGTGTTGGCAGACATATGTGCGTCTTATGGATCTAGAAATATATTTTTTCAAAAATCCAACATTTTATACGAACAATTAGAAATTAAGATTACTAACATTTTGTGAGTTTATTTTGTCAAATATAAAATACATAAAAGCTACTCCTACAAAGATAAACATAATTAACTATTTTGTTTTAAATTTAACTAGCTTTAATTTGAGCGCTGGCAGCCATCTGTACATCCTATTGTTTCTGAAATTAAGTTTTTCATTAATCAAACTTATTGTTCGAACAACTATAAATCAATTTATTTTAGCAAATATCATGAAAACTACTATTCCTACGAAGTTAGAGGTCATAAACTTCTTTATAGTCTATTAAACTAGCTTTAATTTGAGTGCTAATAGACATCTGTACATCACATAGTTGCTGAGATATAGATTTCTAAAAAAAAATTAACTAACTACTAATTTTTCAGTAGATTTTTAAGAAATTTTGCTTTTTAAAAAGCTATATCTCGAAAACTATTGAACGTAAATAGCTCTTTTAGGGCTAATATTTCAGCAAATTTACTCTTCTTTAAATGATGTTCTCTTAGATTTTCTAGTGTTATTGTTAGTTTTATGATATAGAGCTCCGAATGAAAAATTAATGTTTTTTTAAGGTTTTCAAACAGCAGCCATTTTTTATTCCCCCCACCTATACTTGGCAGACTCATCAATTTTAACTCGGAATTATACATAGTTTTCATTAAAGTAATCAAAAATTGGGGTGAGGTAACTGCCTTTTTTTCTTCCCGGCTTTTGTACTATGCCCTTTGGTGCAATTTACGGAGCCCTAAACCAAACAGATATAATAAGAAATTAATTAATTCATTAAACCAATGTGTAAATAACTAAGTATTAAGATTAATATATATCAAACTTTCAATTGAATTAAATTAATCTATCTACATCCTTAAACTCGCAATCGTGAAGCATTGCTGGGTCTGCTAGTCAATTTTAATTTTGATATTACATTATATCTCTTCCTACTTAATCCAATATTTTATATTTAATTGGAGTCTCAATGGATAAATCTCAACTTTTGTGGCAATGGAGTTTAATGAGGACTCTCCTGTTAAAGTGAATAAATATTTTTTAAATAAATATCAGACAATATCGGTTTCCCATTAGATTTATTGAACTAAGTTGGGAGAGATGTAGTGTAATGTCAATTGTTATGGTTGCCATGGTGAAATAAAAACACTGGCGATATCTACGTAGACAAGGGGTGTTACAGTTGTCATGGTGAAAACAAGACACGAGCGATATGTTTGAGACGAGTGTGTTTTGTTTGAGTGAAGGCGACAGTTTGATTCTGGGAACTCGTATGTTCAGACGAGTGAGTTTTGGTTTTGTGAAGGTGATAGTTTCATTTTGGAACATGGAACTTTACGATTGTTCAATGTGAAGTGTTAATAGTTTAAAGGCCCTTTGTCTTTATGGTTTGAACTGGAATATCACCATGTGAGAAATGTTGTCATATATGTTTTGTTTTCAAAACTATGGTATTTACTTCAATAGACGATCATTAACAATAGAAGTGGAGGACTACGTGGGGTTTGAACTAAATTTTATCTTGTTTTTTTTTATTTTATATTCACTTTCATACTCTTTTAGATAATAATGTAAATATAGTTATTAAGGTTAAGGTTAAGTCAACCTATAAGTTTTAATTGTTTTATTAATTTATAAGAATTCTTTTTTTTTCTTTTTAATTCTCTGTATATATATTTTTTCCTATTATTAAACTTTTCTACATATAATTCAGTTGTTCTTTCTCTGCTTTCAACTTGTTAATTTACTTATGTTTTCTTTGTTGCTCACGGAATATTATGATAATTCAACAGGTGGGTAGGTAACACCCCTAGGTTTCCTGTTATCTACATGTAAAGATATTCGCCAGTGGTCATATTTAACAATTGTTTATATAGTGGTATATTTTAGTTATATTGAGGCATAATGCTTCGGGGTTTTCGTTATTTCCAAGAAAAATAACGTGGCGCCTGAGGAGTAATTTATTCTTTATTGTTTTGTTTTGTTTTTTTCTTTTGAGATTATATTTTTTTTTTATTATTGCCTTTAACTCACCCCCTTCTCCGCTGAGCGTGGGCAACAATAAATGTATAACTAAGAATAAATCAAAATTAGCGGTTATAATAATAACTGTTATCAAAAAAGAAGACAGCAATGTTACTGTACCTGAAGATAGGTGGTTATGGTCCTGAAACATATCTGAATAAAGGATACTTATAAGGGAAGATATTTTCACTAAACGCAATTAGATATTTTGGTAAATGTTTGTATTTATAATGTAAATTGCATGGGATGAAGGCATCTATGAATTAATGAATGGATTATTAATTTTTTTTTTTAATTACTCCTTCTGATTTAGCTTAAATCAGGTAATTTGGTCAAAACAGAAACAATAAATATTTCAGGAATTATTAAATATCTGTTTTATTTTTGTTCTTTACTGTTTTTTTTATAGGAATGTGTTAAAAGAAAAGCTCTCGCTTCGATTATGGCAGTTAGGAATGTTAGTCTCGAGGAGGCTGTGGCTGCAGTTGAACGAGTTTTTCCTAAATGTTACAACGACTTAGAACCTATTGGACGGCGGATAAAAGGTGGTGGTGATGACCAAAAACGAGCATATGCTGAAGGGTTTCTCTATGGTTATGTTTAGTTTGAATTTATTTTATCCAGTTACCCTAGTTGACATATAGTGTTAAATATTAGATATCAACACTTAAAAAGAAGTTCCCTTTTACCTGGCTTTGAGGTACAGATAGTCTTAAAAAATATATGGGATACAAAATTTAAGGTAAAATAAGAATAATGGTAAAGACAAAAGAACAATGCTTTAAGCCGAACTGTGGTTCATTCTTTGTTGGTTATGTTAAGTTTAAATTTATTTATTCCATTTTTAGCATCCTTGCTCAACAAAACAATTCATTAATTTAATAAATTTTACTTTCTGATATTTTAAATAATAAAGGGATTTGAAATCTCTCCTTATTATTATAACAGAGATTTAAGAATTTAGGATGTTAAAAACAATAGTTAAGTTGTTCATTTGTAACTACTGTAGTGACATTTAAGCTTTCATTTATAGTCGTAACTTTTATTACTTGATGAAATCAGGCTGCTTTTTGTTTATTGGTAATCTTTGCCAATTGCATTGTTCCGAAATCAGCGAGGAAAAAAGTCAATGTTTTGCTTTATGATTGCTTACTCTTTAACATAATTAAAAAAATTATGTTAATAATAGCTAAAAACAACAGCAGGTCCACTCATCAAGTTATAAAAGTTTAACTATTACAATATACATTTTCAGATTATACTATCTTGAATAATGTTAGTAACATTTAAGTACTTGTTGTAAATATCATATTTACTGAATGATATACTATCCATAAGAATTTACAATTTGTTTTTGAGGTGTTAACCATAAAAATCCATAAAGTACTTTGATATTATTATCAATTTAATGGCTGAAATTGTTATGAGGAATAATATGTGTTGGTTAATCTTTGGCATGCAAGTCATTTATTATCTGCTGTTATCCTTCGAACCACCTTTTCTTGTTTTTTCTTCTCATTTTCGATTTCTTTTATTCTTTTGATTGACTTTTGGCCGTTAAAATCATATTATTTATTTTCTGTACAAAGATGGGTAAGTTTAGATCGTAATTCATCATTTATTCTAGCGATCATTCATTGTTTATTCTTGGTTTACTTGATAGTGTGTATTACAGTTTTATTATTTTTTATATTATTGGTATCCATTGAAATATTACTGTTGTAGAAGATGTGATAAATATTTCATTTTTGAAATAGATAACAAAAAAAAAGATAAATGATTGATATGGGCTTTTGCACACTTATACCTTGAAAAGAAAAAAATTATTATTGCAGGGATTTGTCACATGGAGGTTTCGATGACTATAAATTCATCTGAGTAAGGTTTAGACGTTAACTGACATATTCTCAATGAATTACATATGATTCAACCTCGTTAAAATGATTATATGGCATGTGCGATATTGGAAATAATACACACATCATAATTGAAATAAACAAAGTATTACACATATTATTTTGAAAAAATAATTCTACTTTTTTTTTTTTAAATGGCAATAAGGCCTATTGTGTGTCGACGACTTTACAAAGTGTTGTGATTAGTGCCATTTGTTCCAGCTTGGAAGTTATCCATCCGGAATTGATCGGATCTATGTCTCTATTCCTTAGCGCTTTGTCTTTAGAAATTTCCCAATTTCTGATATAACCCTATTGCAGAAGGTCGGTTTCCTGCTTATGTTAAGTATGTCTAGATCAAAATTAATAATGAAATCTAAAATTTTCTCACCTCTGAGATTTATTTTATAGTTTATGGTGTACATTTACGTCCAGGCTGCTAGAATCTGTCTCTCCCCACATTCCCTGATTCTCTCAAGCTTTGTTGTCAGTCATGCCCAATCTTTCAGCCTGCTTTCATAAAGGTAAGGTTTTTGTATAAGAATAATATAAATATTATTAAGTATTGCCTCACCTTTGATATATTGCTGCAACATACGACTTGCAGCAATGCAATGGCGTAGATTAATTTGTAGCAACTTTATGGTGAGGATCAGTCCTCGATGAATGAGGGCTGGACCACTGGTGGGGATTTGCCTCCGGGTCCAGCATCCACTGGAACCTTCAACTGATTCCCACCTATGGCCATTGCCCTAGTCAGTACCGTCATCGACGGAGTTAATGGAGGCACAAGCACTGCTCCACACCCTGAAGATGTCTCAGTCAGAGACAATGCCCCTTCAGATAGCACTTTCGTGGACCAGCCCTCTGTTTTCTTCTGACTATGCCTGAAGGTCATAGCCAATCTGCATGCCTTGTGCCCTCAGATTCTCAAGACTGGATACCGGGATTCTAAGCACTGCATAGAGTCTTTTCTCCAATATTTTGGTATGACGAACACTCCAGTTGCAGATTCCCATCATCTCCCTATTCTGCAACTGAAGCCTCTTGAGGAGTGCTTCATCCGGCAGTCTCCTGGCAGGAAGAAACACCGCTACTCTTATAACTTTAAAGAGCTCCTTAGCACCTCCAGTGCGAAAGGTTTTTCTTTCACTCTTGTCACCATTAGAGATTTTTGTGGGCAACCTATCAGCTCTGTTTTCTTTGGTACCCATCAGATGCAAGTCAGAAACCTAGCGAAAGTCAGCTTGTTCATCTCTTTTTTCTTCCTGTCTTCCTGGGATTCCTTTCTTCCTTGTTCTCTTTTGCTTTTCTTTCTCTCACTCCTTTTGGGGTAGAGGTTAGCTCTTGCTTCTTGGAAGCTGTTGGGCCCAGAAACAGAGCTAGGCTCTGGTATTTGTCCTCCTGGTTCTTGCCATACCCTTGTAGTGCTGGCTTGTTGCGCCTTCTTTGATTTTTCCTCCATACTGAGTGATTCGGAGCCGTCCTGACCTTTTTAGGCTTTGGGGACTCCTCACCCCCTAATCCCTGCATTGCCTCAACAAAGGTTTTTAGCATCTCAGGTGCAACTAGCTCTGGACATTCTTGGTCATTATCTTGTATAGGTAGTCAGCAAATGTTTTCCTGACCACCTCTCTTTGCCTCCAGCTCTACCACAATGACCCTCATTTCATTTATTTCTTTGTTCATATATTCCTGATCCTTCAATGATATATTTGTTGTCTCCAAATACCTGCTGAGCCCATAAGCTAGCCTCCTCTACTGGACTATATTTTTTTTTGGATCGAGATGGGTACTCTTACCTAGGAGGTACTCTTCATCTTCCTTCTTACCTTAGGGCTGGTCACATTCGTCTGTCTATCGTTAGTTACCCCATCTATTTATTTAGTGGAATTAATTAATTAACTTAAAATTCCATATTACTTTCAATTACTTGTGGTCTCTCCAATGTATTAAATGATTTAAGTGTATAAAAAAACACAAAAACCAAAAGTCGCTTTTCTGTAAAGTATACAAAAAAATTTTTGCTTAGGGAAATAAAGTCAGATTAGGTTTTATCATATTTGGAAACCCTTAAATGCAAAATTTCAATACAACTATTCGAAAACTGAATTCCTGCTTTTTCGACCCAATTAAATATCTTTTATATTTTATACCTTTTCATGGGGAAAAAAACATTTTCTAATTAAAAAATAAAAGAAATCTCAAACATTTTATTTTCATCTTTGGTTCTAATTTGTACTGTTTTATGCAGATTAGAATTCCCTAAACAGTAAAGACGCATTTGGAAGAACCCTTGGATAAATATCTTTTTTGACCTTGTCTCATCAAAAAAATGTATCATTTAATTGATGTTCCCTTTGCTTAGCCTCCATCTCGTCTACTTCTGTCTACTTCTTGCTAGATGTACAGTGGGAATATAATTTTTTGTTTCTTTGCGACAATTAGAGCTTTGATCTCCTCGTACAAGAACATTCAGTCGGCTTTTTAGATTAAAACTCGTGGCTTTATGAAAGGAGCAATCGTGTACAGATTCTATGGGTCCGGTAATTATTATGGCTTTTTAATTTGTTGACTAATTTTTTTTTTTTGAGAACCGTAACCTGTAAATACTAACCTGAGGACCATTCTTCCTGCCTTTTGATCCCTTTAGTGGAAGATTGGTCTGATCCTTCCATGGACCATTCCATTACAGTATTTTATAACACTTTTTTACTTTGTTGATGAATAATATTCTTCAATAATAATTCCAATTCCTTTATTTTATTACAACTTTTTTATTTGTTGATGAAAATTTTTCTTCTGCGAATTGTAAAACCTGTAAATACTAATCTGAGGACCATTCTCCCTGGCTTTTGATTACTTTAGCACAAGGATTGGTCCATATATTCGTAGATTCTGTTATGACTTAATTTGATCCTTAAAGTTTTGGAAATCATTAATTTGGAGCTTTTTATCCAATTGCTGTAGGCTAAAATTCATCCATTGTACACTTATCGAATCATTTCATGACTATTGTCAAAAGCTTAGATTTCTTTTTACTGACTCCAAAAAGTTCTTGGTAGATATGATCTGATTGAGTTTCGCCATTCTTTAGCTTATTCAAAGCTATTCACAATTTTGTTTTAATGTATTTCAATTCTCTGATGAAGTATATTCAACATACATTTAAAAAAAGTGGGAAAAATAATGGATGTCATATAACAGGTATGGGCAACATTTAAAAGTAGTGTTCATAATTTTTAACGATAGATATCAGAAATGACATAATTCGACATTGTAATTATAATACAATTTAATTAAATAACAAAATGAAATGAAAAAAAAAATCTGTGCCTCCCACAAGGGGATTTTGTTCTAAAAGGCTTTCAAATGGGTGTGCAAATCATTTACTAACTGTCCTTGGTTTTGTTCAAGTTTCAAATTTAATTTTTTCATTACTGAAACGGATTCATTACACAGCAAACAAATAGGCTTGCCATTGTGCAAGATAAAAAAGAATTCTTCGGTCCATTTTTCTTGAAATTGGCGACTCTCTGCATCTACTTTTAGTTTCATTCCACCAGGCATCATTTTTGTTTACTTTTCGTTCGATAAACTTAATAACAAAATATAATTAGTTAGCACTTAGGAGTACGAATCATAGATTAAGGAGAATCGATCTAAAAATATATTTGACTCCCTTTTCATCGATAGGTCCAACGGTTGATCATCGTCGAAGCTGACTGAAGTAGAGATAGAGGTCTCCATGTTTCTCTAGAGGCACTTTTATATTTTGCAAAGAAAAGTGGAAACATTAACGAAAATGTACGCTCATAAAGAAGGGCTATATTTTCCTATACAAAAAGATAAAGAACGCAACCTTATAACTAGGTAACCTTAGAGATCACAGTGGTACCAATAAAACTAAATAAAAGTAGGAAACTACACTACTCCAGCCTTTAGACTGTTAGTCCTAGCTGACTGAAGAGGTAGAGGTATCCATTATAATCTAGCACACTAGATCACAGAATGACCAATTCTTCAGAGCTTTCCTACCTCGTCCCTTTGCCTAATAGGTACTGCCATCTGGTACCGACACTATTTAGAAGCCCTTCTCTTACCTGTACTAATCCTGGGTCATAAAAGAGCCTAAGAGGGCTTATAACTGTAGGTCAGTTGGTAGTCCTGTACCCAAAATTTCAAGAAAATATTTATTGATGTCTTGTCAAAGTTGTATTGATTTTCTTGAGAATATGAGCTCACCATAAGTAAATGAGGAAGTAAGATGGCTGTCTAAATACTACTTATCTGTTGAACTAAAAATGTTAACTGGATTCAACTTAAAACCGTATTTCCTAGCACAAAACTGCTATCAACTGCAGTAACCCTTTTGCCTCAAATTGTCAGAACACGCTTTAAATCATTCTTATAGCTTTGATAATACTTGAATTAAAGATTTTTGTTTCACTGTTCTATTACCCTCTTATTATTGTAAACTTGAAACAAGTAATACACACATAAGGTGTAAAGAATAATGACTGAGTTCTTTTTATTATCTAAAGAGCATTTTAATGTAGTTGGTGGGAACCTCTATGTGCGGGGGCGCCTTGTTCGTCCTCTATGTTGTCATGAATGTGAAGGGCCTCTCTACTGATGATGGAATATGTGGTTTTAGACTGAGTCTGAACCCCTTCCTTGAAGAGCATGTCGATCAAGAGTACCAGTGCCTTACCACCTACCAGGTCTTGATGGATGGGCAATTTCCCAGAAGTGTGAGTTTGGTCAGGCCTTCAGCCCATCAAAGAATTTTATGTACCATCAGGCTATGAACTCTGGCACAAAGGCGAACTGGAATTCTGTTGATGTGCACTGGACGAATGATTGACATATTGATTTATAATTTGAGCCGAAGAGACAACTATGGTGATGTGAGCATGTAGTACAACCTGTGTGACTTCTGCTTGATGAGGTTTTGTCTTTACTTGACGCGACAAGAGATGGTTAGGTGTCTGTCCAGCGTCACACCAAGATGGATGATAGGCTTGGCTACGACACTGACTTCGTCTTCTACTGATAAAGTCTTCGGAAGAGTGCTCTTGTTCTCCTAATGAAAATACATTATATCTTCGCTGGGTTCAATCAAACGCCTTTCTTCATGAAAACATCTATGATACTGCTCGATGACCCAACGAGGTTTGGTGCTGGAGGTGTAAGTATCAATGTCATTGGCATAGGCTGCTGCCACTGCTTCCTTGTGCTTCAAAGTGACTAAAGGTGCTGTAAAGGTTACAAATAGGATTAGACCCAGTACCGAGCCTTGAGATACTCCGCATATGGTGGGACAGGAGTCGAGTATTCCTCACTAACTCGTACGACGGATAATCTTCCGTTAAGATAGATTTCAATCATTCGGCATATTTAGGCGGGGAATTTGTATTGCTCTTGTCGACAAAGTGTATTGTATTGATATA
>NW_027106621.1:225119-233247 GCF_000696795.3 Halyomorpha halys
GGTTCGGGATGCTCCTAGACGGGATGTCTCTCCTGACAAATATATATATATATATATATATATATATATATTAAAAATATTCTAAAAGGAATCATTTAGATTTTACAGAAATGCAGGTAGAAAAAACAACAAATAAAAATGAATCGTTTGTCTGGTATAGAGGAGAACGTTTCCTTTTTCATTGTTGCCGCTATTTCCATCTGAATGTCTCTAAAATTTAAATGATTCCTTTTAGTATATATTTTTTTTTTATTTTCTTTATTTATTGATATTTACAACTGTATAAAAAATACAACAAGTAAATTTGATCATAATGACATAATGATATGATACAGGATGTAGAGAAACTACCCAGTAGAAGAACTCTAAAAACAGTTTACAATATAAGGTCACGAGGCCATCTTCTTTTCAGGTGCCTCGGAGAATTGTCAGGAATGGAAGAGGAAGCAAGGTTAGAAACTAGTGGGTTTGGGTGGTTAGGGAGTTTATTATTGAAGGAATAATATCGGGTTCGAGCTAGATCGGTTACATAAGGAACATTTAGGTCTTTATGGATGGTTTTACTAGTAACAAAATAAGGAGCATTGAGGATTTTTTAGTAAATTTAAAAAATATATATTAATACAATATACTTTGCCAATATACTAGTTGTAATTATTCAACCTGTGAACAGTTGAATTAAATAGTCTACTTATGAATAACTTATTTGTTAGTTGACAATACCTAGCGAATCATTTTGATTTTATTGTAGTTAATAATCGAGTATGATTTGCTATGTACTGTCTATAGATTTAGTCAGGATAATCTCTGAAGGCAATTATCCAAAAATAATTTAATTAATTAATTTATACTGAATCCTGTAAAAACTATTTATTATAATTGAATTCTTTTCCAAAGGCTTGTTTTGTGTTTACCAGTTACCAATTATTTCTATAAAATATCATTATCATTAATAATATAATTTTAATAAGGGGTGGTAATGGGTAATCTGATTGTATATAAGCCACATCAAGGAACAAAGTGTTTATTTAATTTGAAATATGATTAAAGGAAATTATAATATGATTGAAATGATTCAGATTATAAAATATAGATAATTGCATTTTTCCCTAATATATATATCTGAATAAGTTCTGAGTTGGTTGATTTAGGTGGTGCGTGTAGTAAGGTGAGTGTCATCTTGTTCATAAGGGATGCAGTCAAGTGCATCTTTGGGCCGCCCGTAGCTCAGTGGTTAAGACACAGTCTTACCAATTTGATGTCTATTGGTGGTGCCGGTTCGAATCCGGCCTGGGACGTTGACTTTTTTCATTGAGTGGTGGTCCCACAAAATGAAGAACTTTGACCCCCAACCATGGTTAGGCAGTATAGGACTCCAATGGGAGTCTTGGCCAAAAAAAAAAAAAGTGCATCTTGCCCTCTCTTTGGTCTTGTTACTTCTGTTGCCTCTCCTGCTTCTGTCCTCAATGCCTCTTTTTTCTGGTCAGATCCCTCTCTCGTTCGTAGAGGCGTTACCCTTTTGGAACCTTATTTCTCATTGGCTATCATCAGCCACGCCCATGAAAAATATGTTATAAGCTGGTGGTACATTTACAAAAGTGTTTGGTGCAAGTTTTGTAATTGACCTGCCTACCGACAAAGCCAGTAGGCAATGCCTGATTTTAATAGATTTGCTCAGGACCCTTTCACCTGTCCATTAACCACCTACGAAGTGCCCTTTGTTGACAGTCACATACCTGGCACAGGTATGACAAGACATGGCAAAGACCCCTAAGGATAATACCTTGATACATATCACATTGTTGTTCTCTGAGCGTGTTTACATCGGGACCTGCTCGTGCTATACTGCAGGTGTCCCGAGTGTAATTTTACGATTATAATTAATGTATGGAAAAGGGGGGCTGGAAATTGTGAGACTTTCCTGGCGATAACAACATGCATATATTTCCTTTTATTCATAAAGTTGATTCTCTGGAGGGACAATTAAGGTTAATGTGTTAGTTCAGTAATCTTTATCTATAGTAATATGAAACAGAACATTGGAGTCTCATAAATTGTATTGGCTTATCTGGTGACGTCTTCGCCGCCGCGGTGACGTATCCTAGTCGCTTCCCTCGTCTAGGTGTGCTGTGGGCGAAATGGTGAAAACCATGTAATCTTCGCACGGTGTCTGAAAAGACGTCTTTTCCTCTCAGAGGCTGGCCAGCGTGTCCTGGATCCTGGCGTGTTGGTAGGGGTAGGCCAGGTCCTAGCTTGCATGATTCTTAGGCTGGGGCGGCATTGCAGTCGCAGCGTCTTCGGATCCTTCCGGTGTCCGCGGAAAGGGGGGCATCAGAAAATGAGACCCCCGACCCCGACTTTATATAAATCCAAAAAAGAATGGTAAAGATCGGATTACTTAAATCCGGCAGAGCGTATTATTTCCGAATAAATATATCAATAAAATAGTTATATATCACTAACAAAAAATACACAATCGTCTATTTTTTACTAACCAAGGATTTAAATGTCCTTGGTTTTTTTTTCATTTAGTATGTAATAGCCATGTTTTCGGTTCGGGTATTTTTTTGTTGTTAATCCTGTTTTGTTTTTTTAAATACTGCAAATAATAAGCCTTATACAATACTTTAAGAGTCTTGCACATCTAGTAAAATATTGAAAGGTATAATAATATTACATAATTAAAGAAGAGGTTTAAATTAAATGTGATTTATTGATTTTTTTTTACGAAATTGATACTGATATTTATCTTGAACGTTTCAGCCTAAATGAAAGAATTCGTCTTTATATATAATTAGATATTATATAAATTCATATGATATTAAATGATAGAAAGATGAAATGATTTGAAAAAATTATGATACATAATAATAATAATATAAGATTAAAGCTTCAGAGTTTTATATTTTCCTCCTTAGCCTTCTCCAATGCAGGAGTTAGTTCTTCTCTATTTTAGAAGAATGTTTCCTTTTACTTTGTTTTCATTGTTTATTTTGTTTTTACGTTTATGTAAAATTTATGCAATTCTATGTAGTATATTTAAAAAAATTCTGCAAAGTTCAACGGATCAATACATGCCAGTTAGTCGCCTGGGGGTGTTGCAGTAGCAGCTTCACTGACGTGAGACCAGCCCGAGATCTCCTGTAGACACAGGTGAACGTGTGACGGTATTTGAACCGTACGTCCACTGTGACTAGATGAGTACCCTCGGTAGCCGTCACTGGGTTCGGGATGCTCCTAGACGGGATGTCTCTCCTGACAAAGATCATGAAGGTTCACCCGTGCGTTGCATATGGTGCATTTGGGTGGCCCTGTCAAAGTGCATTGGAAGAATTCGTGGTTCTCGGAGCACCTAAGGCATATCACAGTGCGGTTGCAATAGTGCATTGTGTGCCCACATTGTTCGCACTGCCTGCACTGGACCAGGCAGCCGTCTTCTCTGAAGGGGGAGACCCGAAAGCGCACATGATCGATGGCTTCCTAATATCCAATATTTTGACGTGGTGTTCTGTCACAAGTTGTAGTTTTTCTATTTCTGTTCGCAGGCCACTCGGTTGGGTCTTCGTCAGTCGCCGGATCAGTTAGAACCCTTGGAGATTTTCCTCGAGGTCACTCGGGACTTCTTGGAGATCAGTGTCCAAGTCGAATCCTTATAGTACCCACTTTTTGGACCTCTTAGTCCCTCAATGTGTGAAACTGGATTATTCCAGTTTGCTTCATGAGCTCGCTGACCTGTTTGTGGTCATTTTCTGTCTCGAGATAGAGACGGGTCTCCTACGAGGAATTATTAATAGTGAATTTTTTAATTCCGATGATCGCCAGCATCTCTATTACTGACTGTTGCGCCATGGCAGGAGCAATGATAATTGGAGGTGGACGTTGCGCCTCTCTTTGTACGAGTGCTTGGCCTGGGGCACAAAGTCCAACCCTTCCTCCAGTGACCTCTTCGCTCCTTTGTTCACGGGGAGATCTTCTTCCATGCGCACGTCTTCAATTAGAGGTTATCCCGGTCAGGAGATAGGAGAGACATCAAATCGAGGGCACTGCCTCCTGCAACTGCCATGTCGTAGTGGTGGGGGACGACGGCGTGATTTCGATGCCCATACTGGGCAGCCTTGCCCTGGCAGGGTAGGACTCAACAGTACAGCGGTGATGTCTCAAATGCTCTCCTGCTTCTGTCTTCAATACCTCTTTTTTCTGGTTAAATCCCTCTCTCGTTGGTAGGGGCGTTACTCTTTTGGAACCTTATTTCTCATTGGCTATCATCAGCCACGCCCAAAAAAATACGTTACAAGGTGGTGATACACTTTGAAAAGTGTTTGGTGCATGTCCTGTTTATAATTGACCTGCCCACCGACAAAGCCAGCAGGCCAACAGGCAATACCTGTTTTTAATTGATTTGCTCAGGACCCTTTCACCTGTCCATCAAACACTAGCGAAGTTTCCTTTGTTGATGGTCACATACCTGGCACAGGTATGACAAGACATATGGCAAAGACCCTTATAATATTAATAATTGCTAATACCTTGATACATATTACATTGGTCTCAGAACGTATTATTTCCGAATAAATATATCAATAAAATAGTTATACATCACTAACAAAAAATACGTAATCGTAAGGATTTGAATGTCCTTGCTTTTCTTTTGTCATTTAGTATGTAGTAACCATGTTTTCGGTATGGTTATTTTTGTTGTTAATCCTGTATTTGTTTTTTTTAACATACTGCAAATAATAACTAAGCCTGATACAATACTTTAAGAGTCTTGCACATCTAGTAAAATATTGAAAGGTATAATAATATTACATAATTAAAGAAGAGTTTTGATTTATTGATTTTCGTTTACGAAATTGATACTGATATTTATCTTGAACGTTTCAGCCTAAATGAAAGACGGACGTTATATTCTATAAATTCATATGATATTAAATGATAGAAAGATGAAATGATTAGAACAAATTATATTTATTCATAGTAATAATATAAGATAAAAGCTAATAATAATAAAATAATGCCTAATAGAGATATAATAGCTACAGAGTTTTATATCCTTCTCCTCCAAGGTACGTTAGGAGTCTCTTCGGCTTCATATTCTCCATTGTCCTTTCTCTCGTGTTAGTTCTTCTCAATTTTACAAGAACGTTTCCGTTTTCTTTGTTGTGGTTCATTTTGCTTTTGCGTTTATGTAAAATTTAAACAATTATTTTAAGTATATTTAAAAAAAAAAAGTTTATTAAAAAAATTCTGCAAAGCTCAAGTGATACTTATTCTGCTCTATACTGTTGTTAATCCTTTGTTTTTTTAATATGATCATAAAAAAATAAACATAATATTTTTATAAAAAATCTCTATGCATCTGACAGATTTCTCTCTCTCTCCATTTTCATTCACCAACTAACAATATTTAAAGATTTTATTTAATCACTTCTCTATTGTGGTTATATTTAATACTTAAAATTAGAATTTTTGATATTATATGATTTTGTTCCAGTCGAACAATTTACTAGACTGGTTTGATAATTTTACAGTTTGATTTGATTGAACAGTTTTGTAATTAGCTATGTGAAATGTTATATAATTAAACCAATAGGTCGAATTCGATTGTGTTAGTACATCTAATAGGCACATTTGTTTATTGAAAACGCCAATTAATATTCAAATTATCAATGTTGCTCTAGATTGCTTTTTGCTAAGACGTTATTTAAAATTATCTCGTTTTGAGGTACCTAATAAGTTAGTTTTTCTTTTACTAGAGAACTATACTAGATTAGTGATTATTAGTAAGTGGAGCCAATCCCCCCCCTCTCTCTCTCTCTCTTACATACACACACACTCTCCCTACCCATTTTTGCCGAACATTGTATTTTTCTTTGGTCCTCGATCCTTTTCTTTGGTGGCTAGGTGTTTTTGTAAAATTCAGGATACTCTTCGGCTTCATGTTCCTACATTGCCTGCTCTCTCGGGCGAGCTGTCTTCTATTTCACGAGAACAGGGTCATTCTCGTAAACTGACTAGTTAAGACAATAAAATAAACTAACCCTCTGATAGTTGGGTTGTAACCAATTTCATAAGTTGATATTTATATATATCTAGTTTTGATTTATGGATTTCCCTTTACGAAATCGGCACTGATCTAGTTTTTGGCTTAGTTCTTACATTTTCTTACATCATCTTGATGTGAAGTAGGTGAGTTTTTTTCGATGTGGGTTCGGATTTATAAAATTATTTCCTTTTATAATAAAAACCTTTTTTATGTGTAAAATTATTGTCTAATTATACCAAAAAAAAAAAAAAAAAGTCAGAGAAAGAGTCAACATATTGATTTGATATTGCTCCTGGATTCGAGTTCCAATGCGACCTGTAAAGTTTCTAAGTATTGCGGGTATTGTAGCTCCCCAGCGCCGTTCTCTGGAGTTGGTAGGTTTAAAATTTCTAGCTTTTTAATATCTTCGTATTTTAATCTTTTGGCTGGCCATTACATATTATTATTATTATTTTTTTTTTTTTACTACGCCAATGGAGGCATTTCTGCCATTTCGTTTTCAATGGATAATTCTTCCATTTTGTTTTCAATGGATAATTCTTCCATTTTGTTTTTCTGCTGCTCCAGGAGTGATCCAATCTTATGTAGCCTTTCCATGCTTCCAAAGGAAAGCTCATACTGCTTCTGAAGAGAGTCCTTTATATCTGATAATACCTAAAATTAAAATATTTGATATTCTATGATTTTGTTACCATTGTACAATTTACTAGATTGGTTTAATAGCTTTCCGGTTTGATTTAATTGCTCAGTTTTGTAATTACATATGTGAAATGTTATATAATTAAACCAATAGGTCCAATTCAAATGTGTTTATACAGCTACTAGCTATGGGTTTTTTACCGTAAAAAAGTTGACTAGATCGGTTTAATAGTTTTATGGTTTGATTTGAATGCAACACAGCCTGCCACGTTTGCTCATCGTCGAAGGTGACTGAAGTAGTGGTCTCCATGTTTCTCTAGAGGCACTTTTATATTTTGCAAAGAAAAATGGAAACATTAACGAAAATGTACACTCATAAAGGACTATATTTTCCTGTACAAAAAGATAAAGAATCAATGTTGCTCTAGATTGCTTTTTGCTAAGACGTTATTTAAAATTATCTCGTTTTGAGATACCTAATAAGTTAGTTTTTCTTTTTTCTAGAGGCTTAATTTTTGCGTAGAACATATCCCTCCAGTAGGTGATTGTCCTTTTGCAACTTACAAAACTTATTAAAAGAACTATACTAGATTAGTGATTATTATTAACTGACGCCAATCCCCCCCCTCTCTCTCTCCCTTCCCATTTTTGCTGAACATTGTATTTTTATTTTGTCTTTGGTGGCTAGGTGTTTTTGTAAAATTTACAACACACTTTATATTTTGAAAAAAAAAAAAAATGCAGGATGCTCTTCGGCTTCATGTTCCTACATTGCCTGCTCTCTCGGGCGAGCTGTCTTCTATTTCACGAGAACAGGGTCATTCTCGTAAACTGACTCGTTAAGACAATAAAATAAACTAACCCTCTAATAGTTGGGTTGTAATCAATTTCATAAGTTGATATTTATATTTATCTAGTTTTGATTTATGAATTTTCCTTTACGAAATCGGTACTGATCTAGTTTTTACTTTTTCTTACATCATCTTGATGTGAAGTAGGTGAGTTTTTTTCGATGTGGGTTCCGATTTATAAAAGTATTTCCTTTTATAATAAAAACCTGTTTTACGTGTAAAATTATTGTTTAATAATACCAAAAAAAAAGTCAACATATTGATTTGATATTGCCCCTGGATTCGAGTTCCAATGCGACCTGTAAAGTTTCTAAGTATTGCGGGTATTGTAGCTCCCCAGCGCCGTTGTCTGGAGTTGGTTGGTTTAAAATTACTAGCTTTTTGATATCTACGTATTTTAATCTTTTGGCTGGCCATTACATATTATTATTATTATTTTTTTTTTACTACGCCAAAGGAGGCATTTCTGCCATTTTGTTTCGTATAGTTTAGCTCTACCGATATAACTTCTGTCTTTAATATATATCCCGATATAACTTCTGTCGCTTCGGGCCATTTCTTTCGCCATGTCCATGGTGATAGGAAGAAGATT
>NW_027106621.1:233297-235032 GCF_000696795.3 Halyomorpha halys
CCGATATAACTTCTGTCTTTAATATATATCCCGATATAACTTCTGTCGCTTCGGGCCATTTCTTTCGCCATGTCCATGGTGATAGGAAGAAGATTACATATTATTTGGGCTGGCATATTTGTATTTTATAAAAGGAACATTGTCCGGGTACGGTGAACAGAACTCAAATAGTAATTAAACTATTTAATATGTGGGGATTTTGTTCTAAAACACATTCAAATAGCTATACAAATCATTTACTGTCCTTGTTTTTGAAGATTCAAATTTAAATCATTCAAATAGCCTATAAAGTCGACTGGAAATGCTAAGTCACATATCCATTTTGGGTCACTCAATTCAGATAGTGGTTTATATTTTATTTGTATAAAATCTGCTATCTCATTTCTAAGCTCGTAAAACCGTTTCAGCCTTTTCCCTTTGCTTAGCTTTCTGACTTCACAATATTTTGTTACTTCGCCATATGCGGCTGATATTTCATCCAAAAACGCCTTGAACTTACGATGGTTA
This sequence comes from Halyomorpha halys, assembly GCF_000696795.3. Classification (NCBI taxonomy): domain Eukaryota; kingdom Metazoa; phylum Arthropoda; class Insecta; order Hemiptera; family Pentatomidae; genus Halyomorpha; species Halyomorpha halys. Next base: position 233,805 of record NW_027106621.1, read on the forward strand.
AGCCCTCAGGATCGAATAAAATTGATAATTTGTATTAACGCATTCATAACATTCTCCAGTCGAATGGACTTAAAACAAAAGTTCTGTTGGTGGATAATTCAATGAAGGACTATCAAATCATATTTTTGCACATTTAATTCAGTTCCTTTTTCATTCGAAATTCCGATGAAACCTTTACGTATGCCGACCATAGAAGGTGCACTATCTGTGCATACACCAACTAATTTTGACAATGGCAAGCCAAAACTTGAGAATACCTTTTGAACTTCATTACAAATATCCTCTCCTGTAATGGTTCCTTTGAGTGGCTGTAAAACGCTGTAAGAACCCTGTAAGGGGGCAACGGTAGCAGGTAACGCGCCAGTCTACCAATCCACAGGTTGTCGGATCGAATCCCGATCCCCACCCGGGATTTTTTCAAGGATATAAATATGCAATACTAACTCACAACCTCCCATGGGACTTTGTGAGGCCCGTTAGCCAATGGGTGGCACTCACAAAAACATAGGCCTGGGAGTGACGAACCCACTCTACGAAAATACCACGTCAAGAAACGCGCGATGTATTAGGAAATACATTGTGCGAGTACTTAGGCCTCCATGGTCTGTTGCCCATTTAATAATAATAATAAAGTCTATGATCTGGAAAATGATTCAAAGCCAGCATTACGGTCAGTCAATGTTGTTTTTATATCATTAGCCATCATTTCTACTTGACAAACTAATGTTTCCAAATTCATTTTTCTTTTCAGGACACAAAACGCTCCAAACTTCTAACACACTCCTTGATAAATTCTTTATCAATCTTGAACTAACTATAAAACTAGCTTTCACAACTTTAACGTGTTATTTGTTTATGAAACATTTGCTGCTGTTTTTTCCAAATTTGGGGTAAGCTTCTGGATTTTGTCTTTTCTGATTTCTCCTGTCAATGAGTGCAGCATAGAATGCTTACTTGAGTAATGCCTCTTTAGATTGAATTATTTCATCATTGAAATGGATTCATTTCACAGCAAACAAATAGGCTTACCATTGTGCAAGATACAAAAGAATTAGCTAGCACTTAGTAGTGCAAATCATAGAGTAAGTAGAATCGATCTAAAAATATATTTGACTCTCTTTTCATTGATAGGTCCAAAGTTTACTCATCGTCGAAGGTGACTGAAGTAGAGGTCTCCATGTTTCTCTAGAGGCACTTTTATATTTTGCAAAGAAAAGTGGAAACATTA
>NW_027106621.1:235570-239329 GCF_000696795.3 Halyomorpha halys
AGGACAATCGATCTAAAAATATATTTGACTCTCTTTTTATAGATAGGTCCAAAGTTTACTCATCGTCGAAGGTGACTGAAGTAGAGGTCTCTTACTGTTTGGCGCACGAATCTCACTATAATAGAGCCCGGCGTTCCTTCCTGTTTAGATTTGAGCCGCACCGCATGCTCTAGATCGTCCGGCCACAGCTTCACCCCCCTATCCTCCCCCAGGTCTGCACCAATACTTAGAACTGTTCCCACAAGGGTCTCTCCCTGCTTCTCCGGGATTCCTCTAATCTTCACTGTATTTTTTAGGTTGTTTTGCTCAGCCTGATTAAGTCTACCCTCAAGGTCCGATAATTTCACTTTGAGGTTTTTGTTTTCAATCGATAATTCTTCCATTTTGTTTTCAATGGATAATTCTTCCATTTTGTTTTCAATGGATAATTCTTCCATTTTGTTTTCAATGGATAAGTCTTCCATTTTGTTTTTCTGCTGCTACAGGAGTGATCCAATCTTCTGTAGCCTTTCCATGCTTTCAAAGGAAAGCTCGTACTGCTTCTGAAGAGAGTCCTTTATATCTGATAAAACATAAAATTAAAATATTTGATATTCTATGATTTTGTTACCATTGTACAATTTACTAGATTGGTTTAATAGCTTTCTGGTTTGATTTAATTGCTCAGTTTTGTAATTACATATGTGAAATATTATATAATTAAACTAATAGGTCCAATTAAAATGTGTTTATACAGATACTAGCTATGGGTTTTTTACCGTCAAAAAGTTGACTAGATCGGTTTAATAGTTTTATGGTTTGATTTGAATGCAACACAGCTTGCCACGTATGCTCATCGTCTAAGGTGACTGAAATAGAGGTATCTCTATAGAGTGGAATATTTTTAATAGGATTTGAATGCTGTGTATAGTTGGTTTTTTGAACTAAGCAACTGAAACATTATAGTTTTACTTTTGAACAAAATTAAAATTGCTCAATCTAAATATTATGAAGTTCCTAGTGGTGAATATTATCTGTATATTACCTCTATATTGTAGTTGTATATGATATTTAATATTTTTTTGTTCTTGATGTTCTATGGGTAATGCTTGCGCAAAGCTGCCTCAGTATATCTACGCAGTTATACAGGACTACATCTGGAATCAGTTATCCATAACTGACATGGAATCCTCATACAAGACTGAAAAGACAGGAAACTGCTCGTCGATTCCGACTATTACAACATTTACTAGACAAACGGTCCAAACCAATCCATTACAAAAGACTGAGCTATGGGGCTCCATTAAACCATCTAATTCCTCTCGAATCCAATCCTTACAGTCCAAAATCCTTCGTAAAATCTTTATGCTCCTTACTTTGTCAAAAATCAAATCATCCATCAGGACCTCAATGTCCTCTATGTTGCCGATTTGGCCAGAACCAGATACCAATCCTTCCATAATAAACTACCCAACCACCCAAACCAACTCGTTTCTAACCTGGCTTCTCCTTCACTGCCTAATAATCCTCCTAGACTGAAAAGAAGATGGCCTCAAGATCTTTTCCTTTAGAAATGTTTTTGGAGTTCTATCAATGGGTAGATTCTCCACATGTTTTTATCATGTCATAATATCACTTACAGCAAATTTACTTGATGTGTATATATGTATACCGTAAATATCAATAAATAAATTATTAAAAAAAAAAAAAAAAAAGTTATCCAGGTGTAGTGTCAGCCTATCAATCTCATCTCTTTTCTTCTTTGTGTTGAGTCTTGCGTTTTGAGGATTTCGAATATAATTTGAAATACACCAATTCTTTCACAAGTTGCTAAAGGTTTTGTTGAAGCCTTTTTTCCACTATTGTATTTGCGTACTACCTCTTTGAGTTTTATTTTTTCTACCATCCTTTTTTTTTACTTCAAGTTCTACCTTAACTGTTCTGGCAGGTTTGGTCTCTGTTGCCTACTTCCCGCGGGTGGAGAATGTCTCTCCTCCATGCCCGAACTCGAACTATAGGCCGGTGAAAGTAGCAACCTTGCGGGTCCTGGCGACAGGACGATTAGGAAGCTGTCCACTATTCCCGCCCGATGCAGCTGCAGGTGCATTTTATACCTACTGCCAGGTTGTAAATAAACAGCCGCCTCTAGCGTGAAGAACATACGCTGACCAGGTCACCGCCCAATATGGGATCCGCTGAGTTTTGGTCCACCCTGGGTATTATTATTATTTTTCGGGTTTCCTCGCTATTGCGGGTTGAGTATCTGAGGTGGGGGGCCTAGAAGTCTAAACATCTTCATATTTTGTTTATTTATTTTTCTTTTCTATTTATTTTTCAAATATTTAAAACCTTTCGCACTATACGTGCTGTGCCTAAGAGAACCGCCTGTTGAGCCTCTCTTAGTACATCAATGTGCACTCCTAAACCATTCACGCCTACCACTGTCCATTTTGGTACGAGACCATTGGTGGATATTATGATTGGAGTAGTGGTGACTCCCTCCAAGTGATACAGTTCCTTCAAGTCAATCGCCAATTCCTGATATTTCTTTAGTTTGTCTCCCACAGTAGAGCTTATATTATTATCGTTTGGGACTCAAATAAGTTCCGCTTTCCTTTTTCTTAGATCCGTTGAGAAATTGTTATTAACAATAATTAATTGTTTTATGGTTTGGTTTGAATGCTATGTCTATAGTTTTTATATTTATAGTTTTTGTGAACCAAGCAACTGTAACATTATAGTTTTGCTGGGGAGCGAAATTAAAATTGCTCAATCAAAATACAATGATATTGCTAGTGGTTAATTTTATGGGTAACTAAAATACTTTATTTTAGTTTTCTCCTCTATGTTGTGGTTTTATTTGATACTTAAATTTTTTTGTCTTTTGATGTAATATGGGTTTTTGACTGTCGAAAAATTGACTAGATAGGTTTAATAGTTTGATTTGAATGCTATGTCTATAGTTTTTGTTAACCAAGCAACTGTAACATTATAGTTTTGTTGGTGAACAAAATTAAAATTGCTCAATCAAAATACAATGATATTGCTAGTGGTGAATTTTATAGGGATCTAAAATACTTTATTTTAGTTTTCTCCTCTATATTGTAGTTTTATATGATACTTAAATTTTTTGGTTTCTTGACGTTCTATGGGTTTTTTACTGTCGAAAAATTGACTAGATAGGTTTAATAGTTTTATGGTTTGATTTGAATGCTATGTCTACAGTTTTTATATTTACAGTTTTTGTGAACCAAGCAACTGTAACATTATAGTTTTGCTGGGGAACGAAATCAGTATTGCTCAATCAAAATACTATGATGTTTCTAGTGGTGAATATTATCTTTATATTACCTCTGTGTTGTAGTTGTGTATGATATTTAATATTTTTTTGTTTTTGATGTTCTATGGGTTTTTACCGTCGAAAAATTTACTAGATCGGTTTAATAGTTTTATTTGAATGTTGTGTTTAGTAGTTTAGACATTTAGGATATAGCATTGTTAACATTGCGTAGGTTTGGGTTAATTTTATGTTGATTCTAGGTAAGGTGGCGACTTCCGAGGTATCTAACTCCTTCTCTGGCAGGAATCCATTGCTCTTTTTTACCTTTGAGGATTAGTTTAGCTTAGTACCATGTCTATATCTACTTTTAAAGGCTGTCTCCTCAGCCTTCTCCGATGCAGATTAGGTCCTGGAATAAAATTATTTTTGAATTACATAACATACTAATATAATAGCAACTCCCTCTGAGCGGTTTCCTTATTCGTCGAACGTTATGCAGA
>NW_027106621.1:239379-244733 GCF_000696795.3 Halyomorpha halys
GTACGAGACCATTGGTGGATATTATGATTGGAGTTGTGGTAACTCCCTCCAAGTGATACAGTTCCTTCAATTCTATCCCCAATTCCTGATATTTCGTTAGTTTTTCTCCCACAGTAGAGCTTATATTATTATCGTTTGGGATTCCGACATCAATAAGTTCCGCTTTTTTTTTTCTTAGATCAATTTTACCGTTGAGAAATTGTTATTAACAATAATTAATTGTTTTATGGTTTGATTTGAATGCTATGTCTATAGTTTTTATATTTATAGTTTTTGTGAACCAAGCAACTGTAACATTTTAGTTTTGTTGGTGAACAAAATTAAAATTGCTCATTCAAAATACAATGATATTTCTAGTTGTTTAAGTAAGGCCCCCCCTCACTTCTGAAAGGAAATTCATGATGCCATCTAGTGGCAAAGATATGCAGTAAGAAGCCTGGGCAGCCATCTTGGTTCCCAAAACAAAGTGGCCAGTCCCAGAAAAGAAGCCATCGTGGCCTGTACCAGTAAAGAAGAGTTCAGAACTCTTCAATAAGGTCTCTTCTCATAACAATGAGAGAGTAAATCCTTCGACTCAGGCGAAGGAGGCGGCGGCGGCAGGAGGATGAGAATAGAGAACCCTACTTCCAGAATCACATGTACATTAGAACCAACCTTCAAGCTCCATAGAATCCACCAAGTAAACTGTAATCTTCTTCAATTAATGTAATAAACCCAGATTTATAACTAACCTACTAACATATATTGTAACTATTGCTCAAACCTTATAACAAATTGTGTCAGAAAACTTCAATGAGAATAGAGGTTATTTCATTTTAAAACCATTATATCAAGTTATTTAAATACAGTCCACTCCATCATTACCATTATTAATTTGAACCAGCTTACCAGTACAATAATTAATTTGGGTAATATCCCCCAATTTTTACTCAGGGGAATACCTGAATTAAACACTAGTGGTGAATTATATGGGTAGCTAAAATGCTTTATTTTAGTTTTCTCCTCTGTATTGTAGTTTTATATGATACTTAAACTTTTTTGTTTTTTGATGTTCTATGGGTTTTACTGTCAAAAAATTGACTAGATAGGTTTAATAGTTTTATGGTTTGATTTGAATGCTATGTCTACAGTTTTTATATTTACAGTTTTTGTGAACCAAGCAACTGTAACATTATAGTTTTGCTGGGGAACGAAATCAGTATTGCTCAATCAAAATACTATGATGTTTCTAGTGGTGAATATTATCTGTATATTACCTCTGTGTTGTAGTTGTGTATGATATTTAATATTTTTTTGTTTTTGATCTTCTATGGGTTTTTACCGTCGAAAAATTTACTAGATCGGTTTAATAGTGTTTTGGTTTGATTTGAATGTTAAGTTAAGTAGTTTAGATATTTAGGATATAGCATTGTTAACATTGCGTAGGTTTGGGTTAATTTTCTGTTGATTCCAGGTAAGGTGGTGAATTCCGAGGTAACTAACTCCTTCACTGGCAGGAATCCATTGTTCTTTTTTACCTTTGAGGATTAGTTTAGCTTAGTATAATGTCTGTATCTCTGTATCTACTTTTAAAGGCTGCCTCCTCAGCCTTCTCCGATGCAGATTAGGTCCTGGAATAAAATTATTTTTGAATTACATAACATAGTAATATAATACCAACTCCCTCTTCACGGTTTCCTTCTCCGTCGAACGTTATGCAGAAATTCTTCGTCTTCTTGTTTTGGAATGGTTCTTCTCGTTATCCTTAATTTTTACAGAATGGCATATTTTTCTCTGTCGTTTCTGTAAACTTTACAGCATAATTATTATGGTATTAAAAAAAAATGGATTAATTCACAACTGACTTTATCATTCATGGGAACATGGAGGCATGTATATACAATGCTTTGTACCTTTTTCTCAGAAATTATAAGAGATAAAAACATACTATTGCTATGTAGTTCCTTGAGATTTAGTCAGGGCACCAGTATAATCGATGAAGGCAATTATCCAAAAATAATTTAATTAATTAATTATATATTGAGTCCTAAAAAACTAGTATTATGATTGGATTATTTTCCAAAGGCTATTTGTGTGTTTACCAATTAAATACCTTTATATTTATAAAATGTTGTTACCATTAGTTATATAGTATAATAAAGGGTGGTATATTGGGTTATATAATAGTATATAAAATACATAAAGAGATTAACTATTTATTTACAATTTATTACTATGATTAAAAATGGTTGTAATGATTCAAATAAACGGTTGTCATATAATATAGATTATTACATAATTACTTATTGTTTAATTTATAATTATAGCTGCTGATGCCGTGGGATGTAGTTCTGTAGCTGTTATCTTGTCCATAAGGGATGTCCAGGTCTCGTGGCTCTTCTCACGGCTTCGTCTGGTCGAAGTGCATCTTGCTCCGCTGCGGCTTCTGCTGCTCTCTCAAGCCTGGTCCTCTCTCGTCTAAGCTTTCCTCTTGCAGTCCCTTTTTTCTGATCTCGATTTCCTTTGTCTTTTCCCCCCACTTCCCTTTTAGGCCGTTACTTTAATTTTGAATCTCCTTTTTCATTGCCCATCGGTGACCGAACGCTCCCGAGGTAGGCCTACTTCTCAGGCCCGAGAGTGGTTGAGAAAGTTTGACATGTCCAGGAAGGGCCTGCACCTACTTAATTTGATTCTGGTCACTCATCACAACCTGTAATTTTTGTTAGAACAATTAAAAGTTAGCAAATCCAATTTTTTCAGGGGACTGTATGTAATGTGGCAAACTTAACACAGATGTTTTCATATCCGGGGACGGGCTCCTACCCTAACCAGATATCGGGGACAGATGGCGAAAAACCAAAATAAACGACATATTGTTGTAATAATGGTTAATGCCTCGATACATAGCACTATTGATTCATCTCCCAGGAAGTGTTTTAACAGTTTTCCAAATAAATATAGCATACCGTATTTTTTTTCTCAATCATAGCGTATTTTCGTTTTTATTTTTTTCATTTCATATTTTTCAGAAATAGCGTTTTTTACTGTTGAAAAATTTACTAGATGTGTTTAATTGTTTTATGGTTTGATTTGATTGTCGTGTTTGGTATTTTCTATATTTATAGTTTTTATGAACCAAGCAACTGTAACATAATAGTTTTGTTGATGAACAAAATTAAAATTGCTCAATCAAAATATTATGAAGTTCCTAGTGGTGAATATTATCGGTAGCTAAAATACTTATATTTTTTAATGTTCTATTGGTTTTTTACTGTCGAAAAATTGACTAGATATGTTTAGTTGTTTTATGGTTTGATTTGAATGTTGAGTTAGGTAATTGAGTTAACAGTTTTCCAAATAAATATAGTATACCGTATTTTCGTTTTGTTTTATTTTTTTTCATTTTATATTTTTCAGAAATAGCCTTTTATTCATGCAAAAATTGAAATTATTCTAAATATAATATAAATGTTCTCATTTAAAGAAGAAAGAAAAAAAAATGTATGTATATATTAATTGACAAAACATTAACTTCTTACTTCTCCTTTGCTGCATAGGCCTTTCCTTTGGACAGTAATAGTGAGCACTTCCCGGGGTGACCAGCCCTATTGGGAGGCGAGTTCTTTCCTGCATAGGCCTTCCCTTTGGACAGTAATAGTGAGCACTTCCCGGGGTGACCAGCCCTATTGGGAGGCGAGTATTTTCCACTTCTCCTTCCAGAAAATCCTGTCCCTAGCTGCTCTCCACCACAAGGGTCCTGCCATCCTCTTGAACTCATCTTTTCTTTTGATGTCCTCTTCTTCCTTGAAGGTAGTATGGAGTCCATTCTGTGGCAATTGTTAACCATCGCACAGAAGGAGATGCCCTGCCCATTTCCAATTGCTCAGTCTTGTTATCTTCAGTGTCTTAGTGAGTACTGTTTTTTTCTGGTCCCTTTTTCTCGCATTCACAATACTTCCAATATTATTTTCACACGCCTATATTTTCCTCTCCTGAGCTATAGTTAGTGACTATGATTGGCAACCATAAGTGACCACTGGGTTAATTCAACTGTCGAAAACCTACCTTTTATGTTCAATACTTGTTTTCCTTTCATGATATGCCTCTGGACATCCTTTGCTCCTCTATCTATAATATTAACTGATCCGAATAGATATACTCCTCAACATATGCTAAATTATGATTGTTAATTTTATATTCTTCATCATTTCCCTCAGTTGTTCCATGTCCCTTAAGAAGTGTTTTAACAGTTTTTGGTGTGAATTTGGTTTATTTTTTTCACTTCAGATATTTTTAACGGTACTATTGCTCCTGTATTTTCATAAAACGACTTAAAAATAAAATTTACTCCCTAAATTACAAAAGTACGTAAATAATAAAAAACATGACTTTTTGAAGTATATGTTTTCCTTTCAATTGGTTCATCAATGATCAGTTATTGAAACTTTGGATCTATAAAGCAAACTTTTATGTAAAACAGTATTAATGAATATACCCATAAAACATAATACAATACAATTAGCAAAAAAAAAGGGCAACTTTCAGGTTGTATGGTAGCTGCAATTTTTAGCTCTGCAATAGATGCAATTTTTGGTTGTATGATACATGCACTTTCAGGCTGTTACTACTAGCTACTTTTAATACATGTTGAGTGGGAAACGCTCATTTGGGTCTTTAAAATCTTCAGTGAGGACATCCACAGCTGGTAATTCTACTGGACACTGTAGGCTGTTACTACTAGACACTGACCATAGACTGAATATCTATGCAAAGCCTGCCCATCCCATGTATCCTCGAGTATGTACCTTAGTCCGACTTACCTCTTAACATCCTTCGATGGCGACATCTGCAATTTGTTATCCTGTGCCTTCCTTCGAAATTGATGACCAGTCCTTCATCATGTTCGATATTAGGGTGATACCCCTTAGCAGTGGCTAGGACTTGCTTATCGAGTTTTTCCTTTTCCTCGGTTCTTTTCAATAAAGCTTCTGCAAAAACATCTCCCTCCTCCTTCTCATTGTATTGTTCAGACGGGATACCTATAGCTGGTAGTTGGACACTGGAGACTGTTACTACTAGACACTAGCCATATACTGAATACCTATGCAAAGCTTCCCCATCCCGTGTATTCTGGGATACGTACCTGGGTCCGACTTACCTCTGAACATCCTTCGATGGTAACATCTGCAATTTGTTATCCTGCACTAGCCTTCAAAATTAAAGACCAGTCGCTCATGATGCTCTATATCGGGGTGATACCATACCCCACAGCTCTAGCTAGAAAATCTTCTAATTTAGCCTTTTCTTCGTTTATCATTATTAAATGCTCAGGGAAAACCTCTCCCTCATTCGGCTCATTACAATCTTCAGTAAGG
>NW_027106621.1:245450-246218 GCF_000696795.3 Halyomorpha halys
CTTAGATCTGGCTAGGGACTCTTTTTCGAGTTTTTCCTCTTTCTCGGTTCTTTTTAATAAATGTTGTGAGAAAACGTTTCCTTCATTAGGTTTAATAAAATCTTCAGGAGGGACCCCCATAGCTGGGTATTTGCTATATCATAACATAATAGGCTATTTACATTATTAATATTATAGGATATTTACGAATTAATCATCACGACATCATCTGTAACGCATTAACAACCTTTTTTCCAATGGATGCCAGGCGGTGCTTCTTCAGGTTTCGCTACTGCTGGTATTTCGGGCAATGCAATTGATGGCACTTCTGGCTGCGCAATCGCTGCTAATATATCCATCGATAATCTTCTCTTCGTCCCTCATAACACAATAACTAAACAAAAAATATATACATTTCAATATATTGAAATGCATACATAATTTGTCTAAAATATTTTATATTTAATAATTTTTACTAATTAATAGTACAAAATCTAAATCCCATCCATATCTCTACAAAATACAAATCCTTTAACATTTCAAAATAAAACGTTTAATTTAAGTTTAGACAAATAAACTGAAGCCAAAGAAGTGAGATAATAACAAATCTTTTAATTAATTGTAGCGTTGAATACTGGTAATTTAGCTAGACTTGCAATTGTCTTAGTGCGATAATATTAGAGAATTTAATAATTCATGAATTGAATGTTATGCTATATTCAAACCGACTTACCGGCTATACAGTTCGTCGTGACAACAGCGAATCCTTGGGTCTTGAGCAATTGCTGG
>NW_027106621.1:247154-248628 GCF_000696795.3 Halyomorpha halys
ACGACTGTCGATGTGGTTTGCACTAGCCTCCTTCTCTTCGTTCTTCTTAATAATTCTGTAAAACATACAATCTTATCAATATTTTGAAGAAATAACAACAACAATATATACTTGGATTATTCAAAAATATTATTGCATATTAAATAATTTTAACAATTCAAATAGAATGTCTGATATATGGTTAGACAAATAAATGTAGACCAAAAATGTCAGATAGTAACATACATATCTTTTAATTAATCGACTTAGTGCAATGTTAATGTTATGCTTTATTTAAAACGACTTACCGGCATGAAGATCAGCTCCAGGATCAAATCCTCTTGCCCTCTGCAGGAGCAAGGGGATTCTCCTTACGAAAGTTGGTTCCGGCATGTTGAAACTATAAGCACAGTGCACTCACTATAGACTGAATATCGGGGCAATGTACCTTTCGGTAACACTCATCTTCCTGGATCCGACCAATGGGAGCAGAACAAGATAGAGGTGATGTATGACTAGTATAATATTAATAAGTGAGTTAAAGGTGTAAGTTTATCTATTTATTTATTTACATAATTATACTGTAAATTAAGATTACAAAGGCTATGTAACATTACGAATTAATCTTCGCGAGTTCTTCGATAGCGTATGAGCATCCTTTTCTTCCAATGGCCGCTCCTGCTGTCCCAGGCTGTCCAATTGCTGATGGGTCAGGTTCAGGAGGTTCTGGATCAGAAATTTGTATTATTTATCAATAAATAAAGTTTTGAAAAAAAAATTTCTGAAAGAATAAAATTTTAAACTATCAAATTATAAATTTCTTCTGTCTTAAATATATATAAAAATAACGAGTTGAACAATCTTAAAGTTATACCTCTCTCAGCTAAGGTTATTATCACTAATTTATCTTCAGGTTTTTGATTAGTGGAAATTTGAATGTAATTTACGAGTTTTTAAGAAGTGTAAATTAATAGGTGGAATTTACTTTCTATCCGTTTCCTTTTATTACTAATTTATATTAAATACATTATATTATGTATAAACCTCTTGATTAGATAGTTGGACGATATGGAGGGGGATTTGAAGCTCTTCGAAGGTTAGAAAGATGGAAGGAGAAAGCAAGAGACCTTATAGATTGGTTGGCTGTGGTGGAGGAGGCACGAGTTCTTGCAGGACCGTAGTGCCATAATAATAATATATATAAACTCTGCCGAATATAAAAATGAGTGTATAATTGTCTAAGAGATCGTTGGTTATTGAGTCCACAACCTTGCACCCCGATCTAATTCCCTGGACTGCTATCGCTTCAATTATATTTACCGGATACAGTTCTCTCACCTAAGCATTGTTTAGCCTTCTAAATTCTCCTAAATAAGTTAACTCATCCATTTTTGGAATATATTCTGTTCTGAATATTTATATTATAAGTAAACATTTATTTTCATAAATTTTAAGGTGCCGTTCTTCCCTTAGGATAAGAACAGGAGGTTGGAAT
>NW_027106621.1:252883-254221 GCF_000696795.3 Halyomorpha halys
TATATATATATATATATATAAGTTACGGGATGGCCAGGCACAATATCAGCCGTAATCCTAACTCCCCTCGTAAACAAACAGGCAAACTATATATAAGTGGAATTAGATGGAGCAATAAAGCAGTGTTATTTCAGTAAGCTAGTTCGTCTTTTCAGAGACCTTTTTTCCTTTTTTTATTCTCATCGCCAGACTTCGCATAAGTTATATATATACATTCGATCAGCTGATCCCCGTCACTCAGCTGACTCAGATTGTAACTCCCCCCAACAGTTTACGAACAATCCTCGTAAACTAATACTATACAACCATGGTTTGAAATCGTATAGGGCACCATGGACTAAATGCCTAACCAATGGCCGGTCCGTCGTATTTACCTTTTGGTACGACTTATTTAGCTGGATCCGACCAATGGGAGTATAGCAAGAAAAGCATGATTTTCCGGAGATGGTGGCCGGGTCTGCATAAAATACACAAATGATCTAAAACTTATTTATTTTTTTGCAACTTAATTTTGTTATTGTATTAAAATTCGAATGTTTTGGTTTATATTTATTGCACAATATTAGAGAGTTATTATTATTTTCTACTTATTCTATAATATCAAGGTATAATATTTTTTTTACGAGTTTATTTTTATTGCAATCTATAATATTTTTATATTTAAGCATCATCATTTTCTGTTTACTTTACTTATTATTATTTCTTTAATTAAAGAGATTCTTTTTTTTGTTGATATATAGTATTATAAAATTTGAGTGTCAAATTGAAAGCATATTTTCTTTTATTATTTCAGTTTTCTTGTCATTTAGGTTCTTTAGGAGGTGTGGGTTATTTTATGGTCATCCATCTATTATTAACATCCAACCAACGATTAGGTTTTTTTTTTTACTCTTGGGGAGGGGTATATTTTCATTTACGAAGAGCCCCACGCTGCAAAACAATAAATTATAGATTGCCATTTTATTCTTTTTGTAAAATGGATAACAGGTTTTTTTTTTCATTTTACCTTACTTATCCACATTGTCACAAATTTTTTTGTAATGTATATTTCTTAACATTCACACAAGAACTCTTGTCCATATATTAAACGTCTTTAATTTCTTCTCTCTACCTACGATAGTCAGCGTTGGGCAAAAAATATCTATACCTGAAACTAATAGCTAAAGGGTTAAAGATACGACATTTATTTATCAATGGTTCATTCATGAATAAGACTCGTTTCCATGGCGATTTTTTTTTTTAAATTATTTATTTAATGTAATTTACAACTGTACAAAATAATACAATAGGTAAATATGTAGTATGTTTCATATACACTTGAAAATCTTGGGAAGGAAC
>NW_027106621.1:256608-258099 GCF_000696795.3 Halyomorpha halys
AAAAAATTGTAACTACAATGTATTTATTATATCTGAATAATTTATATTTATGTTTATTTTATCAGTTTTATAATTAACTGTATTTTTGATACATTTTGTTTTATGGATCCTTTAACTTTCTGTTTTTATTATTTTTTCATTTTCTAAAATCAGCATTTTTATAATTAAAACTGTTTTTTTTTTTATGCTGTTATATTTGTATCTTCGCAGTTATTTTCAGGTTGAAATAATCTAGTTCTGCTTTTTTTTTTTTTACAAAAACATTGGATAGTTTAAGTTTTATTTTCCTGAAACAAAAATGAATATTTCATCTGCACTGTTACTTTTTAATTTTTTTATTTTATTTTTAGTTTACCTATCATATATTAGTATAGATATTTTTATAATAGTTGTTTTCCAAAAATAGTTTTTAAAGAAAATTTTAATTAAAATATCAATAAATTTTAATCATTGTTGATTGTAACAAGAAAAATAATTTTTACAGCAAAGTAATTGCAGGATTAAAAATTTTAAAAAAATACAAATCAATAAAAAAACAAACATATATATATTCCTGTAGATATACACTGTTAACAATTTTACTTAATTAACAGTAGACTTATCTGAATTGGAAAAAATTGTAACTACAATGTATTTATTATGTCTGCATAATTTATATTTATGTTTATTTTATCAGTTTTATAATTAAATGTATTTTTGATACTTTTTGTTTTATAGATAGCTTCATTTAACTTTCTGTTTTTTTTTATTACTTTTACATTTTCTAAAATCAGCATTTTTATAATTAAAACTATGTTTTTTTTATTATACTGTGATATGGTTATCATTGGATATTTAGTATTTTTGCAGTTATTTTGAAGTTGAAATAAACTGGTTCTGTTTTTTTTTTCTTTAAAACATTTGATTGTTTAAGTTGTATTTTCTAAAATGAAAATAAATAGTTTATCGACACTGATACATTTCATTTATTATTATTATTTTACCTATCAAACCTTAAAATATAGTTTCATTCATGTTGTTCAAACCAGAGGCTGAACCTAAAAGATTTTAGGTTTAAATGTTAAAATATATATTTTTATAATAATTCTTTTTTTAAAATAAATTTTAATTAAAACATTGATTTTTTTTATCAATGTATATTGCAACTAGAATACAGAGCAGTAATTGCAAGATAAAAAAAAAAAGAAAAAGAGAGACAGAGAGAAGAATGGGAAAAAGAAAATATATTCCTATAGATATACACTGTTAGTCAATTTTATTTAATTAATAGTATTATAGTATGTAATAATTGGTTTTGAGTTAATACTGTAAAGAAATAATTTTTTTTTAAAATTTATTTATTGATATTTACAACTGTATAAAAAATACGAGTAAATTTGATCATAATGACATAATGATATGATACAGGGTGTAGAGAAACTACCCAGTAGTAGAACTCTTAAAACAGTTTACAATATAAGGTCACGAGGCCATCTTCTTTTCAGGCGCCTC